>NW_017157933.1:696869-699610 GCF_001652005.2 Ceratina calcarata
TTTATTAACAATAATTATTATCGAATCCAAATCTTCCCTTGCGAATACAAATGCGTATGAGCACGGATTCAATAACTCTGTTTAAAAATTTTCAATTCCTACTTTCGGGACGCGTTTGAAACGAGTCACCCGGTGTGCGCGACAGATTCGTGCAGCGTCTCGAGGGTCTACCGGCGGGATCGGCATTGTCGTTGGGTTGTCGTACGCCCGGCAAGGATGCAGGCGCCACACGGGCGGCTTACGGTCCCCACGGAGGAACGGGGCACTGCTTTTTTGCCGGGATTAA
This sequence comes from Ceratina calcarata, assembly GCF_001652005.2. NCBI lineage: Eukaryota > Metazoa > Arthropoda > Insecta > Hymenoptera > Apidae > Ceratina > Ceratina calcarata. Next base: position 697,156 of record NW_017157933.1, read on the forward strand.
ATGCGAACCGATGCCGCGATAAGACGTAGAAAACTGTGCTGGAAGCGGTACCGGTGACAGATTACGCTCGTGACTCCGATCCGCCTGTTCGCCACGTACCCAGCGACGTTCTAATAAACGTCTGACCAATGGCAATGAATTGATAAACGATTGACAACGATTCATTTGAGAACTAAAATTTTTACTGTTACGATATTTCGGGTTCAATCGGTGTTTGTACTTTAAGCCAATAGAATAGTCAGTGGATTTCTGAATGGGGTACTGAATGAAACGATGCGTGATTATTGAAGGAATAGTTTCACCGAAAAGAGCAAATCGTTCGCGAGTGAAAAAAATTGAACAAAATTCCTTCGGTTGGAAACAGTTGGGAATACGGATCGAGTCGGATATTACACGGTGTAAAATGCGAAGCGAAGGATATGCGACTTAGGGAGAGCGAGGGATTCTCTCGTTCACTGCGCGTTTTTCCCTCTTTTTCGTTTGCCGGGGCATTAAGCGAGCGGAGAGTGAGGCAGCCGCTCGGGATAAGCCGCAGAAAACTATGGCGAGAGTGGTGGCCGTGACAGATTATGCCGTGCCACACGATTCACCGTCTGCTGGTCTAAACCCCGGTACTGCTGCTGCTGCTGCTGCTGCTGGAAGGAAAAAAGAACTGACAGGATAGAGGACGGTTCCATTCCGGAGTGGATTAAAAACCGGGTTCGGCCGTTGTTGGTACCTACACGTATACATGTAGTATTTATTAAATCGAGCGGTAATCCCCGGAAACAAAGTCTGTCGGACTTCGACGAACGTAGCCAGAGTTTCACAAAGAATCAGAAATACTTCTGGAAGACCTATTCGCAATTTCTTTAGTAAGATGACGGTTTAAAAGTAATTTCAAGAGGAATTTCGACGTCGATGACGGGAAAACAAACGACTGTACATATCAGCGAGGTAACGAGGAAGGCGGATGCGCGAACGTGCTTCGGAGTTTCAGAAAAATTCATCGTCGAACGAATATGATCGCGATTAGATGCGATCTGCAACTATTACGCTGCTAATCGCCTTAATTGAGCCCCTTCGTGGGAGAGAGAGAGAACAGGAAGAACCTTGTACAGTACGTAACCGTTTTCTTCCGACGAATATAAAGATCCTTCATATACCTCCGGTGTATTACGCCTCCATTCGTTTCGGATTCTAATAGGAAGAGATTTATCCGTGTTTTTTCTGCCCTCGCCCATCTATCCAAAGTGCACGGTGGTTAAGCAGTGTTTGTCGCGAACCGCTAACGAGCAAAACTGCTCTCCTCTTTCTGGCGTTCACCATCGCATCGGTTCGTCTCCTTTCTGCCCTCCTTTTTTCCAACCGCGAACGACGCTCCGGCTTATATAAGTCTTATAAAGAGCAAACCGGCGGACCACACACATCCGATCCTATCTGCAGTCTTCTCTCTGTGCGCTGCGCCAGGTCTTTCCGCTCTCATTCCTTCCTTTCTGGCCACGACACGGGGACAAACTCTCTGAGCCGCGACGGATCGAGTCGCGCCGCATTTGAAATGCACGACCCGCCAAAACTCACGTTAACCCTTTGACGGTTCACGCAAATTATCATCAAAACGGAGGAAACTTTAATTGAAACCAAAATAACGTTTCATGTGTACCAATTTAACATAAAAGAGATTCATAAGGTTTAACTATTTGGGATACATTGTCAAGGAATTGTGCTAGCATTGTCCTACTATCAATTTCATTCTCGTTTCTAGTACAGTACATCTTCTGAATTTAGAATTTATGCAGAAGGATTCATTTAAGGATGTATTGGCTATACAGTCAATCCCAAAGTTTATCTACCTTAGAAAAACTCATTTCCTTTAATTAAAAAGAAATCAGACGTCGGAAGAACAATGCTAATAATAAATAGCTACGTGCTAAAAAGTATAAAAGGAAATATTCAGTTAATTATTGACGCTGGTGAAAAGCTTTTTATACAGAAATTATAAGCCCTGATGTCCTCAACAAGAAAGATTCTCTGAATTTTTCTTCTAACTTCGATATTTAACGAGTTACATATGATTATTTTGCATTTTATGGATGTTGACAAAATCCGACCATCCCACCGTCGAAATGGCGAACTTTTGGCAAAAAATTTCGTTTTTCGTCAATAACTTCTAAACCGTTGGACCTACGAGAAAATTGCATAGAACCTTTCTTGTAGAGGACGACGAGATCTACAATTTCTGTATAAAAAGTTTTCGCTAGCATCGATAGTTAACGAGTTATTGACGAAAAACAAAAAAAAAACAGTTTTTTGCAAATTACTCGTGAACTATTGGCGCTAGCGACAAAATTTTATATGGAAATTGTAGATCTCATCGTCGTCTACAAAAAAGATCTGATGCAATTTTCCTGTAGATCCATCCGTTTTGGAGTTATTGGCAAAAAACGAAAATTTCGCAAAATCTGAAGGGTACCCC
>NW_017157933.1:702143-731637 GCF_001652005.2 Ceratina calcarata
GGAAAAATCGAAAATTTTTTTTTTCGCGGAATTTCGACAAATACTTCGAATATAAGTTGTAGGTGATACTATTACCTATGAAAAATTTGAAATCACTATAATTTTAGATTTTTAATAGTAATAGGAATCTGTAATAACAAATTCAACATGCCAGCATTGTTTAAGTGTATAGCCTATACATCCTTAAAGTAATGAACGGAACGAATCCTCACTTTGTATTTGAGTATTTAATTAAATCTTTTATTAAAACTTACCCCGTTCTGTAGGCGATGCATTTGCAGAATATCCGGAAATGGAATCAGAAAATTAGGATATTAATATTGATTTCAAGATCCATTGAAAAGATATAAAATATTTAAATGAATAAAGCGTTCAGATATTACGCGGGTCACAAATATTCGCGATGCCTGTCTTATTGTAGTCTAATGTCCTTAAAAATATACTTTGTTGATGCACTTATTATTTTATCGCGACGACATTGTTAGAACAAATAGTACGAGCGGATTAAGAAATATTAATTCATAGTAAAATGTCTAAGATTGAAGTAATAAAAAATTCGAGATTACGAAAACTTAGAAATGTCACTTACCGTAGTCTCGTTCACGCTTTTGATGTAATCCTTGTACGTGCCCGCAATCAGTTTCACGATGTTCTCGTCGCCGTGTTTGGCCGCCCAGTGCAAAGCCGTCTGAAACAGCACCGCGAAGAACAACGTGAAATAAAAAATCGTTATTATTCTGTGTAACACTATGAAATCCACGGATCGTAAAAGTGAAACGAAGACGTGTAAAATGGGTGAGAAAGAACGGGAGGTAGGAGGAAGAGGAAGAAGACTGTAAAAATACGCGAGCAGGGAAATTTACGGGCGAGCGTCACGAATATTTCGGAAAAATCGCGACCGGTGGCCCGCGTTGTAGACACGACGCGAGCAGCTGTAGCGTATTTTCAGCTACCGATGAAATATTCGCGAATTAAGCAACGGCACCCGGTCGCGCCGCGTCGTGCGGGGAACGAGCTGGATGAATGGCGACGTCGGACAGCACTCGAGAGAGAGGAGAAGGAGGTGGAGCACTTTGAGAGCAGTCGATCACCGCCGAGGAACTCACCACCGGAGAGGACGGAGAACGACGACGAAACTTGCCTCATGAAAGGCCACATTCGCCGTCGTCGAATAATAATAGCTACGATTAAACTATTTGATAGATACATATAAAATATCCTTTTCTCAGCTTTCTAATCTGTCCAGTTAGAGTCATTCATTATTTAATTTATTGTAACGTTGTATAGACTTTGATCAGAAAATTCGCTAGGGAAGTTACTTAACATCAGAACAAGAAGTTGTACCTATATTTTTCACAATGACAATGATTTATTTTTTTAGGGGGATGTAAATGGAATTAGTAAACGCGATCACTTAGGACGTTGTGTGTGTTAAAATAATTAGCGAGTAAAATGTAAAGAGGTGAATTTTAAATAAGAAATAACAGGCGAGTTTAGCGAAATGCGTTTTAGCGATGAATAATGTCCGAGCTAGCTTGTTTTGACATCGAGTCGTTTAAATGACCCGGCTATTTCCATATAGCGGGTCTATCCCACTTGCGGATTATTTTGTGAGTATATACATTATTATTATTATTCTTTGCAAGTTAGCCATGACAGCTCGTAAATTCAATACCTCCGGACACAGATTTCGCGAAAAACGCGCGGACATTTGTGCGCAATTCATTCGTAAACAGATGAAACATAGCTGCGATGTTTCGAGAGTAGTTTCTTTTGCAGACTTTCTATATCGCGACGATGAAACAAGGATAAAAAAACGAAATCTTTTTATAGGATTTTCATATATTTATCCTCATTTACGTATGATAGAGTGACGAAATACTTAAAGCTGACACTAGGATGTCAAAAAATGTTAATCGCGGTTCTTTGAGTTTGAGGAAGGAAAACCGAAAAGAAAGCCGTGAAACTGAAAAGCTGCAACAGCCGAAAAAAGAAGAAAAGAAACAAGATGTCCGTCGGCTAACAGCCAGAAAGAACCAGGATTATGGTCGAGCGTATGGTAGGATGGCGAGATCCGCTAAGAGAGAAATATACGACCCGCGTCGGGGATATACTAAGCAAACGGCCTCGGTGCTCCCGGGTACGCATGCATTTTAATTCCGTCAAGTCCGCGTCCCGTGGGTAGATTAAAAATAGTGCCCAGATTCGCGGGTGGACGTCACGGAAACTCGTGGATGACCGTCCTCCACCTGATCCAGAGCGAGAGAGGAAGAAGGAAAGAGAGAGCGTAGAGCCACCGGGTCCCGGACCGTCTGCACCGGTACCAGAGACAACTTGCAGGCCACCTCATTAGTGGCGGAAAAACTCATCCTAACGAGGCTACGTACCTAATGACGAGAACCACGCGCGCGCGGTCTTTTTCGTGTACGTACGCCTATTTACTCAGCCCGCGTATTGGTACGTATCCGTGTGTCCACGGTGGGTCATCCTACGTTCCGCGTTTCAGTTTGTGTGCGGCCACGTGTGGGGTGCACCTTGTGCGCCCTATATGTGCGCTGACTTCACCGGCAAATTAACGAGCGACGCACAGAGAGGATATACGACCTCCCGTTTGATATTAGAGGCACGTGGCGCCAATACCGTTGTTCAACCAGGAACCACTCTCCGATGGAAATCTGTGGTCATTACTGCGTGGTAAATACCGATCGGAGAAACGTTGGATAGCGAACGATTTATGTTTGATTTACGGATTAATTTGTCTTGTGCGAAATAATTATTCTATTCACCGGTCGTAATGGTAACCAGTCGTTTCCCAGGAATTACTTTTCTCGCAAATGAAGCTGATGGAAGTCAGCGAACAACAGCGGTAACATCGTCACAGCGACTCAGATTCGCGGAAGAAGGCGCAATGAATCTCATTTACGCGAAACCGAGGTAAAGGAGGCTGCGAGCACGCAAATCAAGATTAGGATCAAAACCAGGTGCGACAGACGAATGATCAGCGGCGGAGGAGCGTGTACGCAGGGCTCTCGTCTAATACGGTCAGCCGTGGAATAGGTGTTCAAGAACACAGGGGGTGAAAATTACATGCGCGGGGAGCGAAATGAATTTTTACGCCGGAGCAAGAGGGTTGCAGCTAGAAGCCAGAGCGCGTATCTCCACGCAGTGCCGTATTATAACGTCGCGTCTACTTGCAGCCTGCTTAACGAAGTTTTATGAACCGCGATAGCGCCATACCTGCGCCGTCGCGTCGCGTCGTCGTCCCGTGGACTCTTTGGCGCTCCTTAATTTGTGAACGTTGGCGCGCGGACTTCGCAACAGGCAGAACGCGCACACAGTGTCTGTCGGCTGTGCCGCGAAAGAATGGTATGTCGGCCGACAACGTGATATATCTTCGGCCCCGGGTGCCCTGGGCCTTCGTCGCACGGGGCTGTACTCGTATACACAGTAGCTTCGTCGTCTTCACGCTCTTTACTACCGATTCCCGCCACGTAAATGTATTCCCTCTTCCCCCGGTTTTCAACGGCTACCTCGTCATGCGTGAGAACGCTCGCGTCGATGTTTGACCCTCTCCAGGAATCTCGAGGCGATTTACCTTTGTTCCGCGACCTAGCGTCAGCCTCCGGTGTATTTTCTTCCTGTTCTGTTATCTGTTCGATTAACACAAGTTCTACGTCTGAGCAGTAGATCGATTTTGTGCAAAACGTAGCAAGTTCAGACAACCGGCGAAGTATTCTGCGTTGACGCGATTCGCCGATATCATAATCAAATCTCTGGGTTGGAATTAATTAGTGTATTCCGCGGTCGGTCTCCGTCGGTAACGGGCAAAGGGACGGATGCCGCGCCGGTTTTCGTGTATGCGCGCGGAAACTATGTTGCCGTGAGTATATAGTTGTCTCTCCTCTCGTGGGTACTGATTAAGCTAACCGGAGGACCGCTCGGAGGCACGGCGAGAGCGGCACAGAGCGGAGAAGAGAAAGAGGGGTTTGCAACAGCAGCAACGGCAGCAGCAGCAACAACGGCAGCCAGCTACCGCGGGGCTCTGATGTATGCGAGCGATACAGATATCTCCGGGAAGGAATTTGCGTTGAATTAGCGTATAATCGGCGGGCCGATCTGCTCATACGGAATCCCGCGGCCCCGCTTACACGTGTCCCGAGAGCTGTATTCTCTGCGCGAACACAATATTTAGTGGCCGTCTCCTTTAGCCCGTGGCCCCTTTTACCTCCCTTCGGCTCCCGTGGGACCCCGTCGCCGGCTGGTATGCGGACTCCCCTTAAAATCCGCGGCCCGATCCCCGGGCCCGAATATTTGCCGCGTTCTCGCGAACCCCTGCGCTCCCCGAGTTTCATCAATCGCGGACGAGCCGCTGATTAAAGCGCCATTATCGGATGCGATCGACCGGAGTTTCTCCATATTAAGTCGCGGTTCGGAGGCTTCGGATTGTTCAGACGCGGCACCGTACGCGGTTTTCGGCTCGAACGGATCTCGAGTCGCGAGGTACACGCACGCAGAGGATCGTCGGGCCGCTGGAGAAGAGACGCGACGCGACGCGGTTTCGCCCGCGGCATCCGGGGACCGCGTAATTGGATCCTTGTTAAACGGGACGACCCGAGGGAACTTCGGAGCGAACGTGACTATCTCCTCTCTTCTCTCTGCTTCTCGATGTTCGAGAAATTTTCTATTTGACGGTTGAAGAACGCATGATTTAATGTACCGCGGTTCCGCTGTTGAACAAACTTTACAACAACGACGTAGCTTTGTGCAGAGAAGTTACCACAACCCGTTTCTTCTTGGTAAAAGTTTCAACAAGTTATATTAATTCAACTGCAGAGGTATTTTACGTGAAACGTATTACCATAAACGTATCTGTGGTATAATTATTCACAGACTGAAAATAGATGCCTGGATCGTCGAAAGCAGTCGCGGATTAAAAAACCTTAGCGACTTTGTTGGGATTTCGGAGATCATAGAATGTCCGTTTCCACGAACTCGTCCCACGATTACCCTTTTGAGATTCAAGATGCCTGGAGACCACGACGCATAAATATGATCGCGACCGATCAAGATACAAATTGACGAAGTAGTATCGTGTCCGGTCGATCGAGAGGGGACGCACGGGTCTCATTCGCGAATAATCGGGCCCGTGGATGTCTCTGTTTCCTTGGAATCGTTCGTAGTATAAGTAGATTCCCCGGCCCTAGGAACCTCAGGGGTCTTAACTGCCCCGTTCATCTCTGGACGTCTAGCGAGCGGGGGCAGGAAGCCGGCCGGCCGGCTCTCTCGTGGTCGCTCGCGGTGGGTCCCAGATCCTGGCGGCGATTCGATCTCTCGAAAACCGATTCTGGGAAATCGAAGGGAGACGTCGGGCGCGTGTCTTCCTCCTCGGCGAAGGTGGAGGAACAAAACCATCGAGAATGAAAGAGAGGAGAGGAGAGAGGTAACGAGCCTCCAGTCACGTGTACGGCGTCGGGCGTCAAGATGTCAGATCTATCGGCGCGTGCTCAGTGGCGCGTGTCCTCGCCTGTTGATCAGCCCCGACACGTCTATGCTCGACGCGTACCCATCGGCTAGGCCCAAAGATCGAGTCTATTAGTCACGATTTCCCCTTTCCTCACCGGAACTGCAATACAAATTCTATTACTTCATTTGGCTTTCGCTCCCTTTGACGTTTTAGTTCAACATTCAATAACCGAACTTATTTGTCAATTTATGAACAGTACATGAGATTCTTAGAAAATGTGAATAAGCACTGCATAATAAAATTGGGTTCCCTTTTTTTAAATAAAGAAATCTGATTCCCATACTTCCTAAGATAATAACCGTATAGTTGGCGAGATTGAAGAAAAACGGGACGGGGGTGAACAATATTTCTTTCTCGCGCCGCGGTACACAGCCTGAGTACGGGTGTAGCCGCTGTTGTTACGTCGCCTCGCGGGCCTCTCTCGTGGCCGTTGTTCGCTCAGGGGAAATGTCCGGGTAAGAGTGTTTTATTTCCTGCAATTGCGTCAAGGAGGTGTGTTGGTTGTAACATAAAAAGAAGAAGTGGCGTGCCACCAGGAAGTTTCGTGGCCCGCGCCAAGGATACACGGACAGACACACAGGATGCGGGAGGTGTCATTAGCATAGCGCGGAAGAGCCATGCTTTATGATTTATTCGGGCTCCCGTTCTTGTTAAGTCCGTTCTTTTCACTCGTAATTCCAGTTGCACGCCGGGTAAACACGACCCCGGCCGCAATCCGTACCTACGTACGTATGTAGATCTATCCGACAGACGGAGAAAAAAACGGAATTCACTTTCGTCCGCGGATGCGTATCTCCAGATATCTGTACATCCTGGCGAGCCAAGGTAATATTTAACACGGTTCAGCCCGACTTCGATCCCAGCGTCACCGTCTGACTCACCACGGTGTCCAGTATTTATGCAAATGATTACCTGCTGAGATTGACACTTAACGACAAGATACATAACTGTAATAACGATAATCTTGTCATTCGATTGAACGGGGTTGATGGTAATCGATGATACGTTTAAATGATTTTCGAGCTTCTTGCGACATTCGAAACAGCTCGGGGCGAACCGTTCACCGCGGACGGCCGAAGGAACGATACGCACTGATTGCTGGAAATGGGACACTCGATTGTTCCAGCAGCAGCCCCCGCTGGCCACTCGGCTCGATAGCATTCTCTTTTACACCGCAATCACAATGTTATCCGGGCGCTGTCGAGCCTACAATTTCAATCCGGCGCGGCGCGATTGAAACACCACTTCCTAGATCGGGGAAATAATAAGAGATACCGTGCAACGTGCGGCTCGTGCAAACGAGGTGTAACCGAAATCACTTGAGGCATCCGCTCAAACGAGCTGTGACTGTGCTAAGAGATTTTTATCCCAGGTCTCTTTTTAACTCTCCAGCCCCGATCGCTGTTCGAGATATCGAGCGATATTGTATCCGTGATTTATTCATACTACGATATTTAATGTTAAAACCACGTGCCTTTGACCGGTCTGATTGAACCGTCGACGAATTCTCACATGGGAAATTTATCCTACGTACAAATGGCATTTAATCGTATAAGGCGAGTCAGCGAGAACTGCCATGTGACATAGTAATTTAAATCTGTAAACCTTGAAGAAAATCTAGAAACTGTACAAAATGGGCTGGCTCTGCTAATTACTTCCATGGAAGTAAGAACCATTAACATTCGCGATGCAATTAGGAAAGCGAGAAGCCTAACGAGAAGCACAATTGCATGTAAAAATCTTGGAGTTCCTTCGGCGGCGTCTTCGTGTCGCAGGTGGCTTCGCCGAGCCACGACGACGCGACAAGGTATCGCCATCAGCCGCTAGTCCATTAACTAGAGAAAACGAGTTGTTGACTCGGTTCGACGAGCATCGACACGATTTCGCCGAGCGGCCGACCGAACGGAGAACGAATACACGCGTCTCTTACACGTGCAACCGTGGGAGACCGGAAGTCGAGGATCGACACCAGTTACCGCAGGAAGATGCTCGCCATCTTGGCTACTGAACGACCTATTTGCGGCTTTCGATTGACAGTCGTGCTACATAATCCTTCCACTCTCGATAATTACTTATCCCGTTCATTCCTCATTTTGCGGATGAAACGGACAATTCTGGGAATGTAACATTTTCAAATAGAAAACGGTATAGAACCATTTCCGTTTCTATTCTCTTTCTCAAACGGAATCGCGACGTCGACGAATTTCACGCGAGGGAAAACACCGATATTGAAAACCATCGGACGTACGCCGTGGCTGCTTGTTAATCTGGCATCGATTCGCGGCAGGAAGCGTGGTAGGCGATAGCCTGGCAACGAGCCCAGGATTCTTCCAGGACGTGGTATCGATATCCTGGTGTCTGGTGGTTTGCCGGATCACGCGGCTCGCGTACCTGGCGAACGGAGAGCCACGTCCTCCTGGAACCGGAGTTTAAACGATTAACGTGGGCGGTTCGCCGCGAATAATCGATGTCCCCTCGATGTCCTCAAGCGCACGGCAAAGTTCTCCGGATTTGGCGCGGTATTTCACCGGGGATTACGCGGCTTACGTTTTCGTTCGATCCAAACGCCTTCCACCATCCTCTTTCGCCATCGGGAATTATCGGTCGCGTGCTGATTATATTTCTCCTCCTGTTCTCTGGCTAACTTTTTTCCCCTCGATGCGTATTCCACGTGGACACTATGTGTGCGTCTGTGTAACTGTGTTTGCCTTGATCCTTTTTTATCGTTTACATTCGGTCCGAGGACTGGCTTTTTCAAACGAGTCGCTTTGTGTCTTTATCGACCATGCGTCTGTCGAATGATAGATAACTGAAACTGATCCAAGAGATAATAACTGAAGTGCTCTCGTTCAAGAATGAATATCGCCCCAGCGATTGTCATTGATAATTGAATCGAAGTTATCGCTGTACCTTAAATTCGAATTCGTAAAATTATTTCGTCGGTCTAAACTCTGAACGCTAAGGCGACTGGATCTAATTTTGGCGTGCATTCGGAGAAACGCCAGAAGGTTTCCTTTAAAGTATCTCGTCAACGCCGCGCGAAGGCGATCTGTCGTCCGTACAAATTGCTCAGCCGATGCCAACTGAGCTGGTACGACATGAATCAACCTTGCTGCGACGAGGATCGCGATTTATACGAAACGGGTGTCGCGGCGAAAATAGGGGAAAGTTACCGAATTTGGATCGGTAGATTCAAACGTCTCGTTACGTGTGTTCGAACCGAGATCTGCGTTTTGTTCGAACAAATTCATGCACTATTTCTCATCTATTCACTGTCGTCTAAAGCGATTTCCAATCAAAGTTACATTTTTCATAACATTAACGATCATTCTACATAACGGAATGAACAGTGACACAGGAAGAGATTGATCGAGGAAAATCGGACACCGTCGCTCGATCGCAGATGCGGAATTTCTCGAGTGTCCCGAGTCGGATCGTAGGTGGGACGGGGGTGCTGGTGCAAGGGTAAGCCGCTTTGCGAACGAGCGGAATCGCAGTGCAGACGAAGGAGGAAGGGAGTAAGCGATTAGGTAAACCCGGGATTAGTTGGATGGCTGGTAGCTCCCTTCGTTTCGGATCGGAATCTGCCGTCCGCCTCCACGTAGTCTCCCATTGGTCTAGGAGAGGACGACGCGCAGAGGAGAGAGCAAGAGGGAGCGAGTTCGATTGCCACCACTAATAATGCTACCCTGATTTACATGATTGGATTGGCGTTGCGAAATTGAAACTGCTGCCTGCCATCGGCCTCTCCTATACCTTGTATCGGCATGCAAATGCTGGAAATTAGCTGGACCACTGGATATTGAACGACGCTAGGTGCTTGTTCAAGAACCGAATTATACCGCTCGTCCGTCCGAGGAACGCTTAGTTCTAAATAAGAGGTAGGACATTCGCATTCTTCCCTGTTTACCCAATTATTTTTATACAACTATGCCGAACTTTTAAGCTGATTACATCTATTTAAGCTGATTAATCTAGCTATCGCGAAATATGTAAATTCAGAATAAAACATTGAATCTCCGCCGAACTAAAAAGCCACGCGGCTCATAAATAATAGAATTGACTAGCGAAGATTTACGTCGTATACCCGCAGGACACCATGTATCATTTCTCAGTGCGTGCACCTTCTGCCGCCATTTAACCACCGATGAAAAGGATTTCGCGTGTCCGCGGATATCCCGGTGGAAAAATCCTGCCTTTGTTCCTACCCTGTTCCCGGTCGCGTACATTTCTATTTTCCCCGTACGCGGCACGCTATGGACCGGCGGCGGATGATCTAGAGTCTAGACGCGAGGCAAGGAACATCCACCGGAAAAATGCCAGCGGGACGATCTCAGCTCCGCGCGTCGGAATGATATTGAATCGTTCCCTCGTGTCGGACGTCGAGGGCAACCACCAATATATTTCATAGACGGATACAACAAAAGGACACAGTTTCCTCGGGGAAGAGGCCTCCTCCGGGCGGCCGAGAGATTAGTATGCTCGTATCTGCATGCCGCAAGATCGTATCTGCCACGACTGCGGTCCTTTGTGGGGTTTTTGTTTGCGTTGCGTACCTACGTATTTATGTGACCGTCCACCCTCCCTCTTTCTTTTCCTCCTCCGCCATCGCCAACGCTGCTGCGCCGTCATACCTCTTCCTGTACCTTCCTCTTCGTCTACTTCACCTCGCCTCCGCTCGGCGCATAACCGCGAGGACTTGTCCCTCTTCGGGGACGGTTCCGAATGATTTGCTTTGTCCCGTCTCGGTCTCGCGCGCCTTACTTTTTCTACGGCCGTTTTTACGCATCGCCGAATCCGCGAAATGTATTTTCCATTCGTTTGAAAGCGTATGGACAGTGTTAGTTCTCAATCGAATTCATGTTAAAGCGTAGAGTTTTGAAACTAGTTTCGAAGGATGAATTCGGATTGTCAAACTACGTGCACGGTGACTGATTGCTAAATTTTAATTGAAGATAGTCCAAACGTCGGTCAATTAGAAGAAGCCGAGACGGCCGCAAACGACCGGCAGCATCCGTCGCATCGCCTTGGCGCGGTCCTAATCCCCCCTGTGTACCAATTACCTCGTCCATTTTGGCTACAGTTCATGCAAATTGGATTTCGGTTGCAGAAGACAGAGGAGAAGCAAGGGTCTCTTGCCTGGTTGACCACCGGGATCGGGGCTTCGCCCGTACTGGCGAGGATAAATGCGTCGTGTGCCCGGAAATGGTCGTTTTCTTCGAAATCGTTCAACCTCTGTATTTCGTGAATGGTCGAACGACCTGGAAGAAAACCGTTGCGCAAAATTGGTCTAATCGGTGAACGACGCAGCGGACAATTGTGAAACGGGTCTCCCCGCGATGAGAAGGAGATCGGTCGTATCGTTGTCATCGAGACGACGACAATGAAAGTTGATCTAGCATGATCGAGGTCGTTTCTCGTGATCGGTCAGCGATACGGAGACCGCCAACTGGCGGAAGAAACTTTTCATCGATACTCGACGGTCGGAAGAAAGCAGAACGATTACAGAACTCAATGGCCCCTGGTCCACTCTAGGCAATTCGACTCACGTCAGTTTCCTTTTCGATCTGGCCGAACTTTCTTTCCTTATTCCTAAACAGATCTCGAATTTGTTTGGCTGTAGAACTTCAAAGACAAACGCGTGCAAGCAGAGAAATATGCCTTTAAATAGACTTATTGTCATTTGTTAATAAAAGCGGCTCAATATTTAAAAGCAGGTTCTTGAAACAGATTGAGAAGTACGTAGGCTCATATTGAAGTAACGTTGACAAATATCTATAATTCAGTTTAAATCCGGTTTTAATCGACTGTCTCTCAAAAACTGGCGCCTCTATTTTGCTAAAAAGTCGAGAGGGATAACACCGTTCACCATGGGAAACGTCGATGATCGTTCGTATCGCTGGGAAAGGAAAAGAACCATTATGTAAAGATGAACTTTTTGTGGCAATCTCTGCGTCAATTAAATTACCGCGATGCGTCCGGGCCCCTGAGGTTCGATCGAGCGCTCGCTCGGGTACCGTGCGGATAAAGTGCATCGTGCGAGTGAGAATCGTTCCCACGAGAAACGTATTAAAGATATATAGGCGCCCTCGCTCGAGAAAACTTAAATTGGCTGTAATGTAACGCGGCGCGAGCGGCGAAATAACGCGCTGGCAATTTGCGGCCGAAAAATTCTGGAAAATATCTCGCCGGGAAAACTTCAACGGTTTCACTATAAGCGTAACTCTCGTAATGAAGCAATCGATTATCCTTGAGAATTGAAGAACTTCGTATAACGAGTACGATTTTTTAACATAAACCCAGATTCAAGGTAAACGCGTCTGTTCCGAGAATGAATTATAAAGATTGTTTAAAGTTCGACCTTGACGTTAAGAACGCAATAGTAATTGCCGACAATTTACTGCAGGTAAATTGTGTTACCACGCGTTCGATGGCATTTTTATTTGTGTCTTGCACACGGCGCGAGTATGTTTTACCGAAACGTTCGATTTCAAAAACCTCGAGGGAGGTCATTGCTCGTTAACATTCTCAGCTCATCGGCGGGCTCTCGGAAGTGCTATCCGGGCGGTCGAAAAGCTGCGTTTGACCGGCGGCTGCATACAAAAGTGAAAACTCCGAAAAAGCCAGGAAATCGATGGTATCGCGGCTGTCTCTGCACGCACTCATCGCCGACCGCGTTGTCTTTAACGAATAATGGCCGCGGTTGAATCACGCCTGGTTGATTAGTAGTCGTTCGCCATAGGGGTTTCGTGTCGAGCCAGCGAGATGACGAGGCCGATGACGCGCGATCAAACGCGTCTTCCCTCTTTTCTGTCGCCAGCTCGCGCGCCGTGAATTCTATTTATTTCGAGACGCAGGTGGGCGCACCACTCGCATACGCAACCGTGTCGTTTAAACGCAATTACCTTGCTGCCGTGCAGACGTGCGTGAAATCTCAATTTCCACCCGCGTGTCGTCGAGACCGAACGGAGGAACGCGTTCTCTCTCGCGGTCGCGATTCCACGAGGATTCCTGTCTTTTTAGTCTCGGCCGGACGAAGCAGGCGAGACACGATGACAATGTTAATACACAATGTGACACGGGATACTGAAAAGGGAGGATCCTTAGGGAGGGTTCTCGGTTTCAATAGGTATGACAGACTTGTCAAAACTGTGGCTTATGCTCGTCAGAGTACTGAAAGGGGTTGTACTTCCTGGAAACGAGAACCGCCTACAGACGTTTCGCCTTCTAACTCAGACACCCGAATACTTTATTTAAAAATCGAATGCCCGCAATCGTCTATGTCCACTCGATTCTCCTACGACGCGTAAAAGGATGTTTGCTCACGAGGCGGAGATTGAAACTAGTCGATGTATTAGATACTTAGCGCACGGTAGTCGCGGGTACGTTAAACTCGCGGCAATTCCCAGGACTACCGTGGGCGCTGGGTAGAAGCGTTTATAGAAAATCGACGCGGTAATCGAAGGGAAGGTATACGCGGAAGAACGCGAAGGAGTGTGTCGGGAGGAGAGGCGGACTCGTGTGTAACAGGAACAGCACACGAGCGGCCGCGAGGGGTCAGCTACAGATTTTTGCGGGCAGCTCGAGCAGCGTTGGGCAGCTGGCGTGCGGTCAGCCGCTCTGCCCGCAGCGCGTCGGTCGTGCATCACCGGCCACCGTATTAACCCCAAGCCCCGACGTACTCGGCCGGCACCGCAGGCCGCAGAATCCGCGGTCCATGGTGTCCCATGCCTCCATTTCTCACTCTCATTCGCCGTCTCTCTCCTTCTACCCACCGGCACCACCATATCGGCCATAATTGTTCACGGTTCCTCGCGCTCCATCGCTTCCCGCTTTCTCTCTGTTCCTCGCGAAACGTTCCTCTAATAACCCCAGACCATTCGATGCGCTTTCCTCCACGCGTTCATTGGTTAACGAACGTTTAACGCTGGATACGGGAAAACGGTCTCGGGCGCAGTAAATGGTGGGTATTTAATGCGGCGATGCTCGGATATCCTGCGGTTTATATCGTTCTTACCGGATGTACCGATCGGACCAACCACCCGCACCTGGCCAATTGTCGGCTGATTTATTCCTTCCAAACAGGTGTTATCTTTTCAGAGTTAAGAATTCTTCAAACTACTATCAGTTAAGTGATCTTAAAAATTTGTCTCAAGCTGTACACTGTATTAATTAAATATCTCAAATTATTACCAAACATATAATCGACTATAGTTCAGAAACGATATAAATCGCATGACAAGTCGAACAAGTAAATAACATCAAACGTATATTTCAGATCGAGCGAAATGCATGTCGAACAACGGACCCAATACGCGTTTCAAGAGTAATCCTGAAACGCGGATGACGATATAGAGCGATGTGACGCGACGCGTAGTCCGAGTTCGAATTAATAAATCATATACAGACGAGAGACGTTTCCAAATGCGTGCATGTCGCTATACAAGCAATACCCCTGATAATGACAGGTTACGCGCGACGATACACGAACTTCGGTGTATGCCCGGGCTACCACGAAATGTCCCACGAAGTTAAGTACCCGTGGAACAAGTCCGGCCGTTTGCTCCGTTATTAGCGCCGGTGCGGTAAGCCGATACGCGAAGACAGAAGGGAACTTGACTAATAGGAAAATCTATTGTATATAAACGAATGAGAAAATTCGTAAGTCAACGTAAATGCATGGCATATTTTATATTTTCTCTATAAGTTCCGATTAATTTGTAATAGTAAACCAAATGATAATTAAAAATTGTCTAAATGCTTTCTTAAATTTTAATCGGAATTTCCTTGGTAATTGGGAAAGCAGCATGAAGTCGCGGGTATCACATCGATACGCCGCGAAAACAGTAATGACGAACGTGGTACTCGGATCGGAACAGTTTTCGTTGGCTCTCCATTCGAGGATCGTAAGCACAGGTGGCCGGGAACGTCGATCGATCCACGACCGATACGATGGAGGAGGGAACAGCTAGCACGAGCTCATATCCCGTATAATGAGAGCGGCAGCAACATCAGACAGACCGCCACCGTAATTGAAACCTACTACGAGCTCCGACCGTTGCGCCGATTCTCCCGGTCCCGGTAAAAACGGAATCGGGAAACCGGACCAGAATTCTTGCGCGCCGGAATCGCCACGCGAGGCCCATTCAGATTTACGACTCGCGATCGATATATAAACTCACCCTCGATCGCCCGTAATTGGACGATTTAGTCTGAGATCGGGAAACGCCAAAACGACCGAGGTGCGCGTAGCGAAATGTTCTACCCACTTTACACGCGTAATTTCGACAATTTTATTTAATGATCCAGAAACGCGTGTAGACGTTGCAAGTGGCGAATTCATAAGTGGTACTATTAACTCCTTAAGGACATATTCCAATTTAGTTCCAGACACAAAGTAAAAGATCGAAGAGCAAGGAAAAGTTCGATTACTTACATACTGCGATGATCCATCATCCGTGTGTGAGAGGGCGACGTCCATGCATGCCGGAACGTCGAAGTAGCGTGAAACAAAAAACGCAGTGATATTAATGAGCGTTCATCATCGCGAGAGAGATATCGAGTCTTATGTAAAAAAGATGTTCGCGTAATCGGCTCGCGTGGTCGCGATTAAATGTCACGTCGTGCGAGTCTGGATCCGCGACGAACGTCGTTAGGGGTGAACGCTGAGGGGTCGCGAGGGCGAATAATCGTCGAGGGGGTTCGAGCGAACGATCGCTGACAGCCGGCAATCAAGTTTTACGCTGGCCCGACAATCGCCGGCGTATCTGCCAGCAAATACAGTATAACTCCTATTAACGTCCACTTTTTTTTCTTTACGACGAGCATGATACATATAGCGTGTAAGCGGCCACGAAACGCGCGTGGAAAACGTCCGGGGGAATTTCCAAGGCGAATCAGAGAGAGAGAGAGACTCGTGCGACGTCGGGCACGAGCCCCGATCCGTCCTGATCAACCGACACCCGTGATTTAATTGTCACTCAGCGGAGAAAGTTCTGCGCGGGTTTCCATAAGATTTTCTTTCGTTCTTAAAACCCAGTACGGAAAAGGGTTTCGTGCAACGATGACGAGTCAGGGATGCAATTATTTTTATCTCGACTCGGTGGCCCGTTTCCGTTTTATACGCGAAACGATGACGGAGAAGATAATACGGGTTCTTGAATTGTTTGCAAACTATTCTACCACTTGTGGTAACAAATGTACAAAAATGTAAATCACTGTTTCCCCATAAATATGTATGCAATACCGATTCCGTTAGAATTCCGTTAGGTAATAATCGGCGATGCGATACCGAGCCTGGCAATTATAAAACTGCTGTCGAGAACCGCCGCCGCCACCGCGAACACGTGTCCGGTCGCTGTCACCCCCGTCCTTCGATACGGGGAACGCGAAACGCGCGCGACAGCACGCAGCGCACGAACCTCTACGCTCGTCCCTGCGTGCGCCGCAACTTCTGAATAATTTGACATGTTGTCGTACACGTTATTATTCAGATAGACGTCGAGATACGCGAGCCACCGCTCCTGCGCGAATTAAGTTAGAGAACCCGACTAAAAGATCGTCCCATAAAATAAAGTTATTTAAACGTAAAACCATGACCTTCTACGATCGATCGCACTGATAGTTTTACGAACTAGTGAATATAATGAGTTACACGCAGAAACCGGATATAGTTAAATGTAGAATTTGTTGAGCAGATGCACCACGAATCCCGACGAATCCTTACGACCGAGTAGTAATATTATTTGTCATAACGGGCGACAGCTGCGAGCGTGAGTCAAGGTAGCAGAATGTCGATCAGGAATAAGTCGATGGTTATCTTGGCGGCTACTCTCGTAGAACGAAACAAAGTCGGACCCGATATCGCGGCACCGATCGAACGAAAGGATTTCGCTCGTCGCGGTCGTGCCGCGCGATCGATGGAAAAGTCATGATACAGGCATAGGCAGCGAGTTTTTGTATCGGGATTGACATTTAGATTGCGACGGCGCGCACGGATTGTCATGCAATCGGCGAGTCCCCTCTAATAGGCTCTATTAGCATGAAACGGTGTAATCGGCTCGCGTTCGCGTGTACACGATGAAAAAAAATTGTTCGCCTCTCCCTGTCTCTCTTATTGCGCGAGGTTAGAATAATACGGCCGGGTAATGTGCTAAACGTCTTCGAAGAGACGCGCATAATAAAGCCGGAGACCCGCGCGCACCTGCACGCTGCCACATCTAATTATTCCGCCGGTTTTTTAAGTCGCGGCGATTTATATCGAGCAATTAGGCCCCGACTGTAGCGCTAATTGGAGTGAGACCGCGTACGTGCACCGGGCCACGGGACTGATAAACGCTCCACCGACTATCTCGTTAGTAGTTTTCGCGTGGGGTCCGATGCCCCGTCGATCAACGAACGAATCACATCGGAGAAACCTCGTCTAATTGAACTCGATATCCAAGTTTCATGTATGATAAGTAAAAAGGAAAGTAAAAATTATACGATGTACGATAAAATTAAATTTGTTGAAAGACAAAATGAAATAATTGAAGAAACTGAAATTTTTAACTAAACCGAAGACAGGTTTTCGAAGAGGACGACTCGATGTGGGATGGAAGTTGGCGTTCCTCGTGCGAAGACATAAATTAAAATAGACCGAAATTCGTGCGGCAGTCATATCAATCAACGTCCGGTACGTATAGAAGGGAGGTGCAAAGGTGCCTCGTCATTAGCCAACAACGGGCCACTTTTCGGAGAACCCTCTGTGCCAGAAACAGGCAATTTACTTTCGCGAAACTGCTTCTAAACAGCTCTTCTTTCGACCGCATCACGAGACATTTCCTCACATCGTAGTTTATTAAAACGCTTTTACCGATTCCATACTCAAAATTGTACTGACTGCATAGATTAATTTTACTGTTTCCAATACCAGTTGAATTTATTGTATGTAGAATAGATTAGAATAGATTAAAAAGTGCAAACTAATATATTCTTCTGTTAAGCATGACAGATTAATATTTTAAATATCACTCAGGTAATTAAATATAATTTGTAATATACTTTAGGTGAGAACATAAGGAATACCTAAATTAAATTTTATTTCGTCTGGAGAAAAACAGTGGCGTCACAGGAAATGACAACCAGCCAGATTCTTAATTTCATATTAATGACATCGAAGCAATTAATCAACGCAAAATATATATTCATATTTTACTTTCATCGTAGTATAGGAAAACGAGAGAAAGTATAAGAGAGGTCCAGTCGTGGGGTACAGAAAGATCTCCCGTGGCAGATATAGCGCGTCGGCCCCTAAACATCTACCATTATATTAAATTGTGTATATTTCCCTTCATAATTACTCGAATTATACGCATTATGTAAATCGGTATGTTAATGCCCTGCCACCACCCTCCCTCCGCTCTCTTCCGCACATCCCCCTTCCCTTCTTCGCCGCCGCTATTCCTCGCGCGATTCTCGGAGAGGATTACAGCAATTTCGTTTAAGCGCGCGTTAAATGTTCCTTCATACGCTTTTTATTCAGCCGTGCATCCGGTTGCGCGAAGCCACGGTTCGGCCACGGGCTTTTCTAGATCGTGCCTCCTCTATTTACATAATATTCCTCGCAACGGAGATCCGTATCGAAGGTACAGAACGAGCGCTTTCGAGTAATAAATACGTCTCCACCACAATAAATTCTAAAATCGAAACACTAGACTCTGACAAAAATTAAGGTGCCTTATCACAGAAATTACTCTTTGTTTCCTACGCGTGCCAATACTTTTTTGACTATAAAATTTTCGTTATTTCTTTATAATTTTCGTGGTTATTGATATTGAGTAATGTACTTCGATATACAAGTAGTGTACGTTAAAAGACATACAATGATATATATGGTGTTAATAAAATACATCAACAAATAAAGATATTTACAAAAATGTGGGTGTGCCAATACTTATTTGATCCACTGTATTACAAATAAAAATGCTAAATAATGTAGTGACGATAGTTAAAAATCGACAAAACATTATTTATTCAGTTTTTTCTTTAGAGAAAATGTTTGTATTTCAAGCACACTTCGCGTTTCTTCTATTCTTATTCCCTCCGCGGTGCGTCGCGTTCGGCGCTACTCTATTTACATAATATTTCGCGAGATCGATATCGTGGCCAGAGATTGCGGCGAGTTAATAAGGCCCGTCGACGAAATTAGGAACCCGGAGCGATTCGCGCGCGCATGGAAGCGAAGAATGGGGTCCGACGCGCAAAATATCAACCGGCGATCGTCGAAGATACGCGCGATCTCCGTTATTAGCGATAGGCATCGATCCATAAAGCAAATCGACAACCACCGAAGGCATCCGGACCCTCGCGTCGCATTCGACGTGATACTCCGTGTTTTCGGCAAAACCGAAGCGCCGCACCGTCTCCGCGTTAATCCCCGGGTAATTTCGTGTAAACACGATGTCGTACAACGCTTTAAACTTTTCAGGTAGCATTACGCGAATCGCCGTTTTAAACCACTTCATGTGGCGAGGCGTATTTTTGAAAATGATCATGAACGTGTTGTTTTATGAGAGGCAGTTCACCGTTGATTAATAATATTCATGCTTCTGAGTGATACTTTCCATGTAGTACTACGTATGTACATCAACGTTGTCCCCTTTTCTTAATCGTATCTGAACATTCTGAAAATTGTTTAACATTCTTATAAATTTATAACGATAATCTACATGACTCGATACGGGACAGAACTGGACTAATCGAGGTTGCATCTTCTGTGGCAATTGATTGGCACGTCAAGAGGCGCGCCAAACCGGGAATCAAAAGACGATATTATTAACGACAAGATTTTCGCTTTTTTCCATGGAAAAGAGTGGACCGATTACCGAGCAATCCACGGTCTGATTACCGTCGCCAATTATCGAATGGACGATTCGATCGGGACCGGTGGTGGCAAACGATCCACGGCGGCTCTCAATCAACGCGGACGCCGCGCGGCGCCGTATATGTATAGTACGAAGGACGAGGACGCTGATCGACGACCAGCCGGATGACGATCGGCTGTAATTTCGATGATGATACGGAATTATCCAGTGCGAAGGGTTCCGTGCATCAGCCGAAGGTAGTTCGCGCCGCACCGGCTCGCTGGAGTCCGTGAACCTTTCCTTCGCACCCTTGATACGCGTTTAACAATGTTTCCCGTATACGTGGTGTATTTAAAAAGCCATTTATTGCGATTTCCAGTAACAGGAGAGAGTAAACTTATCCATATTTCAGTAAAATGGTTATTAATCAAGATTTATAGTTTGTTTGTAGGATACATTATTGATCTATTGGACTTTATTTATCAGAACATAAATCTCAAACCAAATGCTAGTAGTTTGTCATTTTAATCATCACTATTAATAATGATATTAATTTTTAATTTATATTGAAAGTAGAATGAAGTTATTCCTGTTTTTAATATTTAGTTGTTAGACGATAGATGTAGTTTGGTTACAATTTTGGCACACCACGTATACACGTCGATACTCGCAGAGTGGATAGACGACAGTGTGCGAGGCTTTATTACAAGCGCAGAAGGACGATCACGGATCCGCGGGCGAACTTCGTTACATGCCCGTGTGATTTTCCATGCAAATTGAGTTGTTCGCCTGTCATTATGCTAATCAGAGTAATGACGCGTCGTGTATAGTATGGCATACTATACGTATACGCAGGTTAATACAGCAGCTGTAATGAACCGCGGTATGCGTGTATCGGCGTTGGAGGTCCCCGTCCATCGTTCGGATCGTGACGCCGCGACGACGTTCCTCCGCATTTTTCGACCAAACACAGCTGGTTGAGACGAGCGTACATATTCGCCAATCACTGATTGCGTGTCACACCGCGTAAGTATATGCCTTAACAGTCTTATCCGATTTGAAATCGTTTGAAACGAACGAGGGGGAACAAAAACGAGTTAAGCGGCATCTGTCCTCTTAATTAGTTCGAAGAAGAACTGTTCCGCGAGGGAAAAAAGAATTGACGGTACGTTTGTTTCGAAAATGAGAATCGGGATGCAACGTGAACGCATTTCTTGTTGTATTAAACTGCAATTAAAGGCGAGTACGGAAGTCTGATTCGTACGAAACGAACGCGTACGAAGTAATCGCGCTATCGTCGGATTCTTTGAAAAAAATAACGAGCCAAGACGATGGTAATTACATATCGCGAACGATCGTAACAATTATTTCGTTAGCCCTCTGTATCGAAGAATAGCCTACCTTCTCTTATTTTCTCTTTTCAAAAATAACGAACATCCGAGGAATTAGCAGTAATAAAAATACATTCCATCTTTTCCGCTCGTTTCCATATCACGAGGACGCTAATTACTTCTTAAATTCATGCGATACTCGGAAGAGCTTTTATTGCACCGCGTATCCACGGAAACGGATGAGAATAGAATAAAAGTCCATAAATATAGCCACGTCCTTTATCATTTTTTTCATTCGTAGTCTCGAACATTTTTTTAAGAACGTACCTTTAGAACCCACGTGAGTCGATCTCCTATAATACTTTTCAGTCTGATCAATGTCGTAGATCGACTACTTGCTACCAATAGAGAAGATGCTTGAAACTGAAATTCGCTCATGTTGGTTCGATATTCAATGAATCTCTTTTCACGAAGCGAACAGCATCAACGGCCCGTTTTCTCACAAAGCGGCGATCGCCGTCACTCGACGCGACGGTGCATCGTGGGAGTGATCGCGGAAACGTCTGACGGCGCAGCGTGGCGGTTGCTGCCGCCACCTTACTCGCGTGCATAATGCATATCGCGTGACTCCGTCACGGATCCGGACAGTTACAACGTGTACACGCGTAACAATATCGCGTATCGGGGGAATCTCTCTCTTTCTCCCTCTCCCCTGCCTTTCCTCTTTCTTTCCTGTGTACGCGGGGCGTCTGGCATTTTAATCGAACACCGCGAGGGAGAAATGGAACGCGTATACCCGCGGTTAGGGCAGCGTAACGAACGCGGAGGGCCCTCTACGCGCAACAGTCCCATGGACTGCTCGCCACGCACCGTCGCCAAGGCTCCTGACGCCTGTCGCAATTAAAGACGCGTCGCGATTAACGCTATCCTTCGACGGATCTGTATTAATAACGACGCCGGTTTAACGGAACTCCCGCTGCCTTTTAACCCTCCGCGAGGAAATAGGGTGGGCTGCGGAACATCACTGACATTGACGGAGACGCGCGTTTCCTAGACTTTATCGCGTTACATCGTGCGTACGGGTTTCCTTCCGTTTCAAACGCCGCGTGTACATACGTACGAGTTGTACAATCATGTAACAACTTCTGTTAAGACAGTTTAACGCATACGGTGCATAACTATCGGCGAAAGGAATTCTGATCTGAATTCTTTATCAAACGTCGGTCTTTCTCGCGTGTGTTTAAATCGACGTTAATTAGGGAAGTAAGAGTCTCGTTATTTAATATCTGATTTGTGACTGGCGTTCGGAGAACGATCGAGGCCCTGGGAGCTCGCGAAGAAAAAATAATTGAAAAAACGGATTTCGAGACGAGAAAGGAAAAACTTGGAACCGCGCGCGGCACACCCGCTGTTTTACGAGCTGCGAGTTCAGAGCGCCGCGGCCAATTACACCTTCCACGGTTAGGCAGGTTCCTACGTCTTAACGGGCAGTTAGTGCCGCCATAAATGTCCCCGCTGCACGCTTTTAATTGTCCGCTTATAAACGCCGCTCGTGATACGTATTACAGAGAAACGGCAAAGTTGATACAGCCAGATCGTAACGGGCAAGAATGTTACTCGATTACCAGTCGCGTTTTAATATAGGGACATTATATGAAAAATAATTCTGCTGTTAAAACCCGTTCCGGTATCATTAAGACGATACGTCGTCCTGTTTTCGGATTGACGCGTCAATACACTTTCAGAATTTAATTAATAATTAATCAAGTCTAGTATAATTGAAGACTGCATCTTATACCACTGACTGAAAGCGTCGTTATCACCTCGCGAACCAATCGATTAACTTAATTATTCCTTTATTTTAACACTAACACGCCTCATTTCTTTAAGCCATTACAAAGATGGATGAAGTTGACAACGCATTCCTGCGAAACAGGCTGATCGATCAACCACGATCTTCGCGCTCCTCGTGGCATCCAACCAAGCGCTCCCAGCGGTGCGATCGAATACGCAATAAAAGAAAAGTTAACAGAGACATCGAGAACGGATCGGGGTTCATTAACATCTTCGCGAATTCGCGATCACGCCAATATATTTTAATTAAAGATTACCCTGTAAATATCGTTTTTTATCGTCGCCGTAAGTCACCGGCGAGCGGGCAACAACATTCGTTTTCAGGGATCGCGTGGGTGTGACATCACGGCCTCTCCGCCGTGGAGGGCCGAGACGGAGGACAGGAGGTTCAGGTGGCTCCGGGCCCGATAACTCCCTCGCCCCGAAATAGGAATAACTCTCGAGATTCGGTTATTAATTTCGTTTCGAGGCCCGACGGGGCGCTAGACGACCCCCTCGTGCGTGTCAGCCCGGGGTTGCCAGGCCCTTCCATCCGGACCGCGCCCTCGAGACTCCCTTGAGACAATGGCCGCCCGCGGTGCCCGATGTCTCCGACGACGTCCCGGGACCCCCGTCGGGTGGCCACGTATGCCCACAGTTTTAGTGCTATAGAGACGTCAGACATCCGTCCACCGTCATTTCGTATTCGTGCCTTCGGGCCCCGGGCCCTCGAGCCTCCCGCCCTCTCTCCCTGGCCAACGTTCGGTGATCGGCGATCCCGATCCTCCACTTGCAGACACGGGAAACAAGTATCGATATTGATCGCCGAAATCTTTGAATTTTCAGATACCGACCAGTAATTTGGTTCCCATAAATTTTTATCAAAGTCATAGATGCTAATCTGTACTTGTCAGATTCTACTAATTTTAGAAGGTACCAAGTATTTTTCCCAACACGTTAAGAGAAGAATCAATAAGAAGAGTTCTTGGAGAGGGAGGATTAAAATATTTGTATCTTTATTCTGGGGTCATCAATCTCAGAGCGGGCCGTTCATTATGCAATCGCTAGGGGTAATCTCGTGCGATGCAATGTCCCCCGATAGGGATCTACCTTAATTGAGATTTAACCGTCGCGTCGCGTCGTACGAGATAGGAGACACGCGCCTCGGTTTCACCAGATCAGCCGGATCGAGATCGAGAGGAGTGCGTCGACGCACGCGAGCCTCGATCCCGGGGCTCCGCGTACGAAAAAGGAGCCCGGTTGGATTTATCGTGATGCATCGGGATACTGACAAGAACAGCTGTGCCTGGGGCTCCGAGGCACTCGCAGCAGGAACGGGAATCCGCCGCGGGAAACAAACGTACGATAACGATCCACGTGTTTTGCGCCGCTCGTATCACGTCATTGTCGCGATCGATCGCGATTTTCAATCGGGAAACACGGCCGGTGATTTATTTCTGTAGGGTAGCCTAGCCAGCAATACGTTTCTCATCAGGGACAATTATGTGCAATTAGTGCAAATTATTTTAAAACATGAAGATTGAGAACTAGATTTGAAAGGTCGTAGTAAAGTAACAATTAATCTCATCGTATAATAATAGCTTCGCATTAGATATTCCGCCTGATTGAAAACCTCTTGCCAGCAGACCAGATTTGAATAGAAAATGTTCAGTCTTAATATTACTTACGCCCTGAAGTCCATGTTGGTTCCACGGCAAACGTTGATTGATGCATGCGATACGATCGTTGCAGTGAATATGGAATACAAAGCAATCATTAAAAGTATTTATAATGGATGTATATAACAGAGCTTTAAACACCATCGATTCATATAAACTGTTCGTCGAACGAAAGGGTTTCTTTACTAAGAATTCGATGAACTTGTAACATGGACACTTGAACACGGTTCGGGAACTGTTTTACAATGTAGAGGGTAATTCCTATAGTTTCTTACGTCCTCGCAAGAAACGTCCGCTTGAGTACCGAGCAGAGAATTCAATCAAGGGTCCCTGGGGGTAAAAGAACTAAACGAAAACAATTTTTTCCTCCTCTGGCTTGGACTCGATACAGAGGTCCACGTTGAGAAATTGCCACGTCAGGCAAGCGTATCTCTTACGGACGACAACGTGTTAATTAGAAATTCATCCTTCCTTTGTATCGAGCTGGTGGCAAGAAAGAGAGCGCGTGAAGGCGTGTCGGTAACCGTGAAACACCGAATTTTCGATGCTGCCACTTCGTTCCATCTTCTTCCCCGGTTCCAGTCATACTACACAGTTCGCAGCGAGCAAAACGCGATACGAGTCTCTTTTTCCGAGATTCTCGTTCGCGCCGGTTTGGCCCCCCAACGGAAAACAAAACCCGTTCGTTCGTGCTAACCGAACCCCTCGTTTCGGCAGTTTACTACTCTGCAACTTTCTTTCATACAATTTATACTCACGGATGTTGGATCCTGGATGAATAAAATCGCACATGAAACAGACAAAGAAAAATATACAATTAGAAATTCAATAAAAAATAACTTATATGTTTGATTTTATCTTAAGAAAAAGTGTAAGTTTAATCAAGCGTTGATCGTCTAATCGTTTAATTTTCAATTTCGCGAGCCTGGTCCTCGATCCCCGATTCTCCCCGACCGTTTTCATTCCTTATTATCCACGGCGAAGCGCGACCGATTAGGCTGGACCGACGATAGGTGCTCGTCAGCCAGGTGAGTACACGATCGCCTCGAAACGATCGGAGAGAGGACAGCTATTTATGCAGGAATAATAATTGGATTGTAATCGTCGACGAGACTGGGAAACACCGCTTTTCTGCCCCCGTGCTACGTGCATAATGACCATGCTCGCTCGGCTTTTGAAGTATAAAGACGTTCGAAGGAACCGGTCGACAATTTGTTATGCATACCTCGCATGGACGAAAATTGCGTTTAATTCGCCCGATACTTACGCGTTCTCCAGGCGACGAAGGGATAGAGAGCAGGGAGTCGATCGAAAGATGGGTCGCATGAATGTAGACGTTCCATTTAAAAAGCCATTCTCGCGTGTTTAGCATAATACGTAATCGCGCGAATCGGCCGCTCGTCGAATTACTCGCGGTCCGAGTTGCGCGCCGCTTTCAACCGAGTCGTTAACCATCGTCGAATGATCTCCTCGTTGAAAAAAAGACTGCTCGCTAATATTCCGATCCGCGTTCTCGGAACGATTTTTACAGGCGGACTCGTCGAAAATGAGCTCGCGCCAATGATAATCGACCCCATCCCACTTCCCCCATTGATTTTTGATGAATTATTAAGGCATCATTTCTCGGATAGCATAGGAGAATAAGATATTATTGGGACGTTGGATGGGGAGATCAGTGATGGGCGTTCGATTAGAATTTTTTCAAACAAGTGATATCTCAATAAAATGTTCCAAATTATTAATAATTACGCAAGATTTTCTGTAAATCCCTTCTTTTTACAATTCAAATTGCACGAGTAATAAATTTGCATTCCTGAAAATTCCTTTTCCTCTAATACATTATCCTGGATACAGTTTTACATTAAACGCAAGATATTCAAAGTCGTAAAATTACTCGGAACAGAACTCGCAAATCGTCGGGGACACGGTTTCTATCGGAGTTACACGGGAGAACATTCCGGGTCGAGAGGAGTACCCGTTTGTTTATAAACCCTCAAAATGTTCTGCGGCCGTGCGTTTTCGGTGACAGAGGGGCCGCCACGAGGCGGACGAGGAAACGAGCTGCGGTTTTCCGACTCCGGCCAGCGGAACGCTGAGCAACTCCTGTCCCGTTTAAATATTCCATTCGTGGATGGAACCGGTACCAACGGCGCGCCGACCGACCGAGAGGATATTTCACCCGTTCCCGCGCGTTTCAATCGACTCCGCGTAGGTAAACGCCCGCGTAATTCGTATACGGCCACTCCGCAATCCCTTTACTCTTCCTCTGGACAGTTTTACCGCCTTTCGGACAATTCCGCTCGTCGAGGCCGACGATGTACCCACGCGAGCGATGGAAAAAAAGTCCTCCACCGCGAATTTTATTGCCCGGTCGCGATACACGCACCGCTCGAAAAGCGCTAGCTCGAGTTACCATGTTCCTTGCTTATTCTGGTCCACTTTTTTTTAGAACCATTCGTACAGAGAGATTTTCTTTTTAAACATTTATAGTGACAAATAGTAAATAATGCTTCCTGTTTATATATTGATAGATTCAAAGATTGATCAAATTATCTTAAGTACTTCCTAGGCAGAATCAATTACCATAGCCATCTACATTATTGCAACTGTCAGAACATCTCATCTACCTGAGAACGTCAGCCCTAACGCGACTGAAACTTTGTAACAACCCACGTCAGTCAAAAGCTTGAACAATGAACCAGGCAGAGAAACTGGCAGAGCCGGATGCTGGGTTGTTCGCGAGGAACGAGAGGGTTTGCACGATTTTATAAAGGGCGGCGTGAAACGGGTAGAGACGAAGATAGGTAGGAGAAGAAGAAGAAGAAGAGGAAGAAGAAGAAGGCGATGCAGGTGGGAGCTTTTCGCCACAAGATCAGGGGCCCGGCTCCCAGCGGAATTTTAACTTTTAATAATAAAGCGAGGGAGTCTCGAGTTGTGTTATGATAGGTGGAGGGGAGGGGGCGCCCGGGGAGGAATGACGGAGGCGAATTAAAGGCGGTAGGAGGACTCGTGGCCCGGGTAAACCGCAGCACAGACACCGCCGCCACCGCGTAATTGGCCTACTCTCT
Source organism: Ceratina calcarata (assembly GCF_001652005.2). Taxonomy (NCBI): domain Eukaryota; kingdom Metazoa; phylum Arthropoda; class Insecta; order Hymenoptera; family Apidae; genus Ceratina; species Ceratina calcarata. Next base: position 729,423 of record NW_017157933.1, read on the forward strand.
CACTTGCCGCTCGTTCGATTGATTATTATTTTTGCACAGCCTGACCCCGACGACCCGATCATCCTCTGGCGTTCGATCTCATCATTAAGGGAACCTCCGAAACCCTTTCGTGGTGGACAACGGCTTCCTTGATGCATCAATTATCATCGTACTCCATGGGAACCCGTCATGCGATTACTCGATCTGACGTTCTTATTACTGCGAACGATCGCGCGTCGAATGAAACGAATGACTGTTATACTGACGTAAACAGATCTATAAGTGTTTTTCGTTAAACAAATTTAATTTAGCTTGCTCTGCCATTCTTTAAAATCATCAGATAAAATGAAATATTAAAACAAAGTCCGGGTAAGCTTGTAATTAATTCGCTGGAAATAATCTCGATTCCTGTCTGACAGGACCTTAAGTAATAACCCTCTTTGTATGCATTTACTAGTTATTTACGAAACGCAATAATTCACACGATACCGATGATCGTTTATTCGCGTGTAAATGTCAGCAGCGAAAAAGATCAGGCGAAAGAGGTAACCTGACCGAAAGTCGGAGCGCGCCGTTTTAATGAACCTCTCACACGCGTTACATACACTGGACGTGCATAAGAGAACTCATTCGCCGTTCCGTTCGGCTGGCCGGTGGCTGGTTATTATCTTTATACACCGTGACCCAGCTGACCTTAATGCACCGATCGTTGCCGCTCCTTCGGATCATATTATTAAACCGCTTAATCTCTCATGGACAAAACTCATGCTTGATTGTGGCGAATCGAGAAATCCTCAGACTAAACCCCTAGGGAAACTCGTGTTTCGAGCTACGATTACATTTCCAAGTCTGAGCTGGTGCAAACAAATTAATATTTGTTTTTTGTTTCTTTTTTGCGAGGAACTTATGGCTCAGTGGGAATTCTCGAACGCAGAGGGAGAATGGGTATCGCGAATCGGAGGTGGGAAGGACACAGAAGTGGCGTTAATCGAGGTAAGCGGTCGTAAACGAGGCACGCCTCCTCTTTTTCGCGCCGACAGGATAATTCGATTCGCGTGGGAGGACTCGAGTAACGAGTCTAGAGAACTCGGCCGGTTTCTCCCGGGAGAAACATCACACGTCGTATAAATAAAAAGTAAACAAGACGATTCCAGTCGGAGGAATGCCGTCGAACGATAATAGCTATCGTTTTCCACCGGCAGGTGGAAACTTTACGTGGAAAATAAATGCATGCTCGGTATTTGCTTATAAGCGATACAACCGATTTAAAATTGTTTGTCTGCATAAATTATTTGGACCGATAATGTATGTATATATATATCTATATAATTGATTCTGTAATGGGAGCAGTAGTAAAAAATAGCTACCGTAGTAAGAGCTAAGAAGTAGTTTGCACGTAACACGTCCGAATGATAGCCAACTATCCGATAAGGGGCAATTTATCGCTGGGATCGCGAGCCTAGGTCCGTTTATAGTAAATTATTCCAAATAAACGAGCGTATCCCTCGGGTGTCTACATCCCGGAGACATTCGTTTACTCTTAATTAATGATCCGTCGGCAAGACGGGCACCGGGATTAATTGCGCGCAATCAGATCGCGGTAATTAATTGCTTCGTGTACACGGGGCCACTTTATTTCGCGTTGAAACGACGAAAGCGCGCGGAACTGAAATTGCACGTACCCACCTACCGGTTGAAAATATTTAAAGTAACGTAGTAATGCATACACGCGTGCACGTGTGTACGTAGCACGAGTCGCGACGAGCTGCTGCCGCGCCGCTGCTATTTCGCCTGAAGAAGAGGCGATTAATCGGGCTGGCTGGGGGCGATCCGAGATCGTTTCTCCTCCGATTGGCCGTCCTCGTTAACCGGTTCCAGACAAACGCAGATAGAGACGCTACAAATTACAATGGTGTCGCCGCAATCGGTCGAATCGCGACGAAATCGCGTGATCAAATCCTATAATATCTTCATATAACGTCCAATTGTCCAAAGAGTACAATAAAGAATGTGTAATGCAGAGAAGTAAGCATCGGAATATTTTGAATCGTGGAAAATCCTGAATTTGTATTATCGATTTCTAAACGACACGTGGATACTGTTTGAGCTTGATATCCCATGTAATCTTTAAGGATGTATTGGCTACATAGTCAATACCAAAAGTTTATGTACCTTAGAAAAACGCATTTCCTATCATTAAAAATAGTACACTTTTCTTCTAATTTCGATATTTAAT
>NW_017157933.1:732775-784757 GCF_001652005.2 Ceratina calcarata
TATAAGTTGTAGGTGATACTATTACCTATAAAAAATTTGAAATCACTATAATTTTAGATTTTTAATAGTAATAGGAATCTGTAATAACAAATTCAACATGCCAGCATTGTTTAAGTATATGTACAGCCTACACATGCTTAATCGCAACGCCAACACGAAAGACGAGTTTACTATTGAAATCCCTAGCCATTAATACTACTAATCTGACCAAAATCGCTGAAAAGTCGAGGAGGGGTCAAGCTATCAAGTACCTACCGTCGGGAAAGAACGCGTAATAGAATTCACCGGCAACGCGGAGATTGTGTCCGACGAAAAGGGGCCGTGATGAACGATCGCTGTGAGTCCGCGAATCTTATCGGCCGCCGACGAGATAGCGTGTCGGTTCGCGCGTTTCAAAGGTCGTAGGTCGCCCGAGCACACGCCCACGTGCCCAAAGAGAATCGTATGAGAATCGCGGCTGTTAAGAACGAGAACTTCGTTTCACAAGCAATTGAAAAATTCACACGAAAAGGATGGAAAATTTGAGTCAACTCATGTGATTACGAACGGGCGAAGTGCGTTTTCACTTCGCATGAATACAGGAAGTAAATGTCACGTAATCACGTCTTAAAATTATGCTATTATAAGAATGCATGATCCCTATCGGGACTTTCTAAGCGAAGCGTCCCTCGCTCTCAGCCGCAATCAATTCTCTGATTGCGAGGAGTGAAAGACACCGCCACCGGCCGAATTTCTCACACTTTCATTCTTAGACGGCGAGGGTCCCTATCGCAGGTCTCCGATCGACGCTAGAGATTTCTCGAGTAACGCGACCACGATCCGTCCTCGATTCCTCCTTAACCGAGTTCCCTTGCGCAAGACTGTGCTTATATCACGTTCGAATTTGCAATTTAAGAATTGATTACGCTCGTCTGGAAGTACTTTTCGACCGATGGAAAAAATTTCGCCGAAAAAGTACCTCCTACGAAGAAGGAGAAAGGAACAAAGTTGCCACACAGGCAATGCTTAATTATTCCCAGCGAATCGACGATTCGTTCCCGCGTCCGATCCGCCTTCGGAGATCAATTGGCCGTGCTGATATTCCCGGTCGTTTCATCGACAAGGGGGTCCCGGGTCGGTTCCAGGTCGAGCCGCGCTCTGCCAGGCCGAGCGGAGCGGAACCGACACGTTTCATCGGCGAACGAACCAAAAACACGTTCCTTTGTGCGGATACACAATCGGGTGACCGGCCACCCCCGGCGGAATAATTTCAGTTTCGCCGCTCTCGAACGAACGCAATTCCCCGCCAACCCCCGATTTCCGTTCACCCGTTGCCCCCTCGTGAGCCACCCGATCTCTCCCACCGCATATCCCGTACGTGCGTGCCCGTGGGCGGATCCGTGGATGGACCTAATAAATTGTTTGTTGTAATTAAATGAGTTCGAGGGAATCGTGTAGGGCGTTTTAGGCGAAAGAGAGGAGAGATAGAGAGGGACAGTGAACGAGGCGCACCGACTCTATGTATGTATATAAAGGAATAAAGATGAACGGCCTATGGACGGGCCGCTATCTGCGCCGGTGGAACAGAAACACGCTCGTGCCGCGACAGCCCCTGACAAATGACGGCCCGAGCCGGGGCTATTGCCGCCGCCCCAGCAATCCCTCCTCTTTCTCCTCTATCAGCAACCCCTCTTTCTCCACTATCAGCAGCCTCTCTCTCTCTCTCTTTCTTTCTCTCTCGGCCTATGCCTCGTTCCTGTTGCTCCACCGCGAGCGAACCACCCCCTTCGGGCCCCCAGGACCATGATTAAACAGGGGGCGGGGGTGAACGAAATTGAGCGGCGAATATTCCGCGCCACCGCGATAAACTCTCGATTGGCTGCGAGCGAACCGCTTCATCTCCATGGAATCGCGCTCTCTCGATGAACTGGGAGAACAGGGATTAACTGAGAGAGAAAAGTTGCGGTAGTTTCGAGCAAGGGTACGGAAAAAATAGTGTTGAGAAAATAACGGGGATGGATTTGACGATACCATCGAGACTGAAACGATACCATCAGAGTTTAGAGAAGAGATTATTCCATGCTTCACACGCAGCGAATAAATTAAATACTTATTCAAATCTCATTACAGATAAGAATACTTCTTTCAGCTAAAAGTATACCGTATCATACTAATTCTTTATGCAATCAATTGGAGCTTTGTCACAGTAAAAGCAACCTTTATTTCTTCACTGAGAATTCGTGGAACGCCGGAATTGCACGCCTATCTAATTGTAAGTATCCATTATTTGATTTGCAATTCGAATCGGTGGCTCTCGTGCAACGGAGTAGTCAAGAAATTAATGCGCGTGTACGAGATTCAAGAGCAGCCAACAGAAAAAGAAAAAAATCGGAATGAGCACTGGTGGAAAAAGGAGAGATGAATCGGGAGCCTTCGGAGGGGGTGCAACTCCGAGAAAATATCTATCGCGGCTACGCGAGCAAATTGATTTTACTTCCTGGAGTATATTCACTGTTATTTCTCATTACTTATTTCCTTTATCTTATCTGGCTAGTAATTTATTGATACATTCGGTTAATCGAGAAACGATGCGACGCGGTGCTATGGGTAAAAAACAAAACGAAATTTCGATCTGCACACGGAGGGTGCAAAGTGATTTTCGCAGCTCCATCGTGACCCTTTTACAACTGACACTGCGAACGGCGGTGACCGTGGAGCAAGAGTGAAACAGAGATGGATTTATTCGAGGCATCGAAAGGGACGTGGAGGCAGGGAGGTAGGAGGGCGGGGGGGGGGTTGGAATCGCGACTCGAGTGGAAACAGAGGAAAAGAGGCGCAGAAACGCGCGGCGGCCGATGGATTTGACAGAAAGCTTTACAAAGCGCTGTCGCGCTATTTTGTATTTTATTTTCGAGCGGCACGCGGATTGGACACGGACGTTAACAGCACTCGTTGTAATGCTTTATAATGCCCCCGTATATGCCTTGCTCTCTCTCTCTCTCTCACTTTCTCTTCGTCGGCCGCTTTCTCTCTTCACCCGTCCGCGCCGACTGGATAACACGGAGAGGGGGGCAGCGGGCACGCACCATCCGTCGCATTTTTCGCAATAAAATATGAGCCTGACTTTGAACAGAGAGTACGAACTGTCGTCGACAACGGTTTTCTGTCTGCGAGTTTTATATTTATTACTAATTAGCGGAGGCGATGGTCAGAAGCGACAGAATGCTATTTAATTAAAAAATTTACGGAGAATTTCATGAAGCACTGTTTTAAAAATTATTAATCAACTGGGTCTTTTAATATTTCTATAAAATGAGATCATAAAAAAGTCAGTTCTTAATTGTTTCAGCGAGCTTCTATGAAATTGATATCATTGTCAGGCTAGCTGATATTGAAAAATAATAAGTAGCAACGAACGGAGAAGCGTTTAAGAGAGACGACGAGAGACGAAGCGCGGGTTAATTCCCTAATTTCGTGATCATAATCTTCGGGCGAATTAGTGGCAATCCGCCCCTGGCAGATAGGGCAGAGAAAGAGGGAGATAATGGGCGATAGTATTTGGGAGCGTGCGCGAGCGGGCATTATTGCGCGCGTTTCCTCTCGGGCGACGCGCGCGTGAGCATAAGAGCGAGCGCGCGGTACGGCGCGGCGCATCTTTTATTCATCCGACAGAATGGAGCCTTAATTTGAATTGAATAGGATTTATAAATTATTTCAAATTATAGTTGCGACGCATGACCGGGTACGGAGACCTGGAGAGAGCAGAAGCAGCAGCTACTGGTTGGCTGCTGCCGCGCGACGACAACGACGCTGCGTCGCGTCGGTAGCGACGACTCCTGACGACGACGCCGCTGCGCCGACGAATGGCCACGACAGACAAACGCTGCCGGCGATGCCTTCTCTCTCTCTCTTTCCTCGAAAATATCACCGGTTCGGGCAGGTGCATCTCCGCATCTTTCTCTGTTCTTCAAGTGGGAAACGTACGGAGAAAGCAAGAGGAAAAATCGCGAAAGAGAAGAGGTACGCGAACCCTTTTCTTGCCGCGGCTTTTGCCGAGATTTTCTTACGTAAACGCAGCGCACAACCACGCCGCGCCGGCATCTCACGCTGGAATTCCAAGTCCCCCGAGCGTCGTTGCGCCCGCGGAGTACAGGTACCGTAGCAAGCTCGTGTGCGCCAAGAAGAAAAGCATCTCTCTGTTCGATGCCGGACGTTCGGCCGCTCCCCTGTACTCCCTCGCTGCCCCCTCGGGCCGCCGGTGGACTTGAAAAAAAGCGCGGGGCGCGAGAAAAAGTTGCAATCGGGGTCTCTCGGGCAGCCTCCTGCTCAGTTTCGACGCACCGATACGCGCGGCGCGGCGTATCCATCGAGACGAGTCGAGCGTGTAACGAGTTTCGCAACGCCGACAAAAACGGCGGCTACTTTATTGCTCCCGAAAGAAATGTATCGAAACGTCGGTAAGCTGTCGCTATTTGCCAACCGGCCGACATCTTTTCCCGTAGATGCCGCATCTCGAATTTGCGAAACCAATCGCGGAATTCTACACCCCCGTGATAGAACGGTTATCGACAAGAAACTCTCAAATTTTTAAACGATAACTTATTCTCGAATCTCTAACACAGTTAACGGTGGATTAGAATTATATGAATAGATTTTAATAAACTACTTTTAAGAAGCGACTCGGGGAACAAAGACTCGTTAGTCGCGGAGGTGACGCGTTTGGACGTGTGCATATGCGCGCGTTCTGCAGACACGGGAGCGACTGACTCTGCGTCGTAAATATGGTAATCCCAAAGTATCAGCGCTACCCGGTGGGTCGGGGACGATAACGACCATTATGCGAATGCTCGACGAAAAGAGAATTAGGGGAATCATTTGTTAGGCGAGCTGTCCGTCGCAGCTGATATAATCCCCGGATGTCGACGCCGAAAGACACTCTCTGCAGATCTCCTGCTTGTGGAGCCAAGATGAAAATGATTTCGGGATCTATCCTCCAAATCCGTTTCTATCCTCGAAATCATCTTAAACCATTCATTCCTGTTAGCTCTCAGCTGATTGTGATTTTATTCATTGAAGGAGTACGGATTAGATTCAATTGCATTTGCCTGATTCAGCATTGTACAGCTTGGGACAATGATTTCTGGCCAGTACTGGCTTGTATTAATTTACCCTGAGGGGACAGGATTAAAAAACAGCATTAAATCTGTTTTTTTTTTCAATGCTCGATCTAGTATTGATGCTGCTAGGTTTTGACGTCATTTCGATGTTTCAAAATGAAAACAATTTCAATGGGTAGCGCTGCAACTTTTGTCTGAAACATTTTTCGATAGGATCAATAGTTTACGAGTATGTATTTGACAGGAAACGATAAAACAGTTTATTGCAAACTACTCGTTAATTATTGACAGTAGAAAAAATGTTTCATATGAAACTTGTAGCGGATTATTATTTTCATTCCCTGTTGTTTCCTACGTTCGACGTTTTTGACAAAACATAGAATGGTATACCCATACAATAAATACTGTAAAATTTGTAAGTATTTTAAAGAGAGGCGTATTTTTAAAACAGGCAACTGAGTCAAACGACAAATGATCGAGTCTATCGCAGCAGAAAGTAGGTGTCCATATGCCTGTCGTTGGTTGACGTCGTATTCACCGTCTGGAGAGAATCTCGGCGGAGATGACGGTGATGAAGAAGAAGAAGAAGGAGGAAACATCGGTTTTGCCGGGACGTTGACCAGGTCAGGTTTTGTTCCCATGGGATCGGAGACGTGACGCTGCTGCAACGTCGTCGTCGGTCCGTTCCCTCGGTTCTCTCTTTGTCCTTCCTCTTACCGTCCTTCGGTCTCCCAGTGCGCGAGGCGCTGCACTGGGCAAAAACCGCGATCGTCTTTCGCGTTATGAATTACAGATTGGGCCGATGCGTAAGTACGCGCGGCACCGCGGGTAACGCATACCTGGCTGCGTAACCTCGTTGCGGGCACAGAGAGAAGAGGTGAAACGACAAAAGGGAACGGAGCAGCAGGTTGCGGGTCGCTTGCGAGGGGTGAAAGAACGGCCGGAGCCGAGCTTCGTACACCGGCCTGTCGTCTTCGAAGGAGTCTGGTCCCGGCAGAGGATGAGCAGGAGAGACAGAGAAAGGTGGATGCAGTCAGAGTTGGAGGTGTACAGAGAACAGAGAAAGAGGGAAAGGGAGACGTAAGAACTGCGGCGCGTACACGTATAAATATATACGTGTGTATACGCGCTCTCCGGGATACGTCACCCGATTAATTTGTTGTTAGCAAACAGGTTGGCAAACTGCGAGCGGATGCTGGGCTCGAGCAAATAAAGGAGCCTCCATTTATTAAGCCGGCAATAAAATAGCGCTCCTCCGCTCTTCGTTTCGTCGTTTCCTTTCTCTTCCCCTCGTATTCTCTCTCTCGGCTCTTACCGTCCACGTCCGTGGGTGGAACGACGGCGAACGAACGAGAAGAAGGTTATATACCGGCACGGTTTAATCGGACAGAGACGGAGATCGGGGAACACGTCGGGGGACACGGCTGATTTATGCGAAAATCGGGGGGACTCTCTCGCAGCCAGGATTCACGGACCCGACGACGCTATACGCTCCGTGGAAGTAATGCCCCGCTACACACGCCGCGCCGGCGAACCGGGTTAATCCACCCCGAACTCTGTCGCGTCGCGACGGTGAAAGAACGGGACAGAGTTGGAAGCCGCAGAAGAGGAAGTATTCCGACGACGACGCCCGAAATCGTCTGTAGACTCTCTCTTCTCTCGGTGTACCGTGCGTACGTATGCACGAGCGAGAGAGCGGCCATAAATAGGACGATTAGCTCTCTGATTTGTTGCTCCCCTTCGAGTGTCGCCGTCCTTCGTCACCCAATTTGGACTGGCGTGGCTCCGAAGAGAGAAGCCAGCGAGATCGGGGAAATCGATAAAGCGACGCGGAACGATTCCACGAAATCGTCGGAATAATATGCTCGTTTGGCTTTAATTATGCAAACGCGATCGAGCCGAAATCCGCGTTCTAGGCGACACGACGCGACGCGCGTTTATCGGCAGGCCAGATCGATTGCCACATCGGGGCCAGATCGTTATCCGGCCGTTAATTCCTCCTCTCCCAAGTTGCTTAACATAATTCGTAAACAGGATTCCCGTGAAATTCACCGGTTAGGCTTATCTACGTCGCTCGTACGATACATCAACCTATAATGTACCACTCATAACGCAGATACTTATGATTAATCTACCCCTGTACGCGTTCACACCGTTGTTCTCCGTGTAAATTGCAATAATTAATGTTAAAATATTACTACCTGCATACGCTTATGGTTTTTGAATACGTAACTAAATAGATAAAATCTTACTAAGTTCCTAGCTCATAGTATCAAATCTCTGACCAAAGTAGTCATTCCGTTCTGTTGCTAAAGTGGAACAAAATTATATAGAAAATTAAATCATACTCGCGAATGAAAAAGTGACAATTCTCTGTAGCCACGCGGATGGATGAGAGTCAAGGATAAGAGAGAGCAGACATGTATGTATAATACGAGTTCGTGAAGTTTGACCGGGTATCGGGCTGTAGCAACGGGGGCACTGTGGAAACGGCGCGACCCGACGCGGCCGGGTCTCATGCTGCGCTAGAACGCATATATCCTCCGCTATCTAAATAATTATCGCTGCCATTACCATCACGTGGCGTTGTCCGGTAGAACGCGCCCCACGCTGTAACGTGGCCGACAGAATATTATGTATAGACCCGCGCGCCTTCGTATGGTAAAACGGCACGCGTGTGCGTGGCGAGCAACGTTTCCCGAGGAAAGGGCTACCGCGATACGAGAACCCACCCCTTTCGATTCTCTCGTTCTCTCCGTTCTTCCTGTCCCCGTCTCTTCTTGGACGAGACACGGCCGCGTGGCTCGGGAGAGGAGGAAATGCAGTTGGTCGCTCAGAATCCTGGCTCAGGATCTTGACTTCCAGCCGCGCCAAAGAGACGAACCTCTTCCCTCGTTCGTGGAGCGCGCGCGCGCCTTATTGATCGCGCCACTTACGCGGACATGTGTCGCGATACTTATCGTAAGTCGTGTACGCATACCGCGCGACCATGTTCACCGGCCGACCGATGCGGTCCCGGACTACTGAATGAGCCTCCCGGTACGCGAGGCCCATTTTTTCCACAAGCGCTCGTCCTTCCCGTCGCATTCGCCCGGAGTTTCCAAGATGGTTCTACCTCGAAGACTCTCGTCTTCCGGAATGGTACCACTTTCATGGCAGCGTGACTTCTCGTTTGACGAATTGACGGCAGTTACGGTGCGACGTGGTATCTCCGAGGATTCTTGTCTTCGAGATCAAATTACGAAACGCGTGACTAGCTTGAAAGATCGGCGAAAAATTATCAAACCGCGGTGAATCAAAATGGCATCGAGAACGATTACACGGTGTATTAAACTAACGATTTGATTAGGTAAAGAGGGAGCAATTAAATGAATAAAATTCTTTTAAGCAACGTGGCATGTAACTGGTGGACATTAGGCTTCATCGAAAATTCGAACTTCGAGATTATCCTCGAGAGGACGCGCGGCATTTCGGAGCCGTAAAACAGGAGAACGCCCGTTCCCCGTGGAACACGCGGGACACGAATACAACATTAGGGGGTATAAAAAATTCCTGTTCACCAAGGAGGAATATTTAATTCAAAGGTTAGAGAATGGGAACGACGGAGAGAGGAGAAGGTGGAAGGTTTGCAAAAGAAGAAGAGGAGACGCCTGCGGCGAACAGGCTGAAGAGAGAGAACGTCGCTTCTGCGAGTATCGAGGTAGAGAGGTTGCTGGCGCAGCTTTGGCTCCCTCTCGGCTCGAGGGCAAAAGGCACCGCCAATTAGCTCGAAATAATGAACGCATTTCGGCGTCTTTTGTTTTGCTTCCGGTCGCCGCCTAGCTAGCTAACCGAGGGCCTCGAGCGAGAGCGTGGCATTAACAATGGAGAGAGATTCTGTTTCAGAAATTTACCGACGACGACGACGACGACGACGACGACGACGACGGCGACGTCGAGGACAAGGTTCGTTTTACCTGCGTCGAACGACTACCCTCCGAGACGAATCAGGCGCGACCTTGCGACACAAAAATGTAAAAGGGGTGTGCTTCTCGTCGCTCGATTCGTCTTGGGTGGATACAACCGCTCGGATTAAGAATCGGTTTATAAAGCTCTAAAATTAGGTGTTCAAAATTAGACCGACATGTTCTACCGTATTTGGCCCAGAACCAAATAGAGTTTCGTTCGAGCGTGTTTCCGGTTTGGGTATCGAGGATCTGGTGACGCGTACGGAGCGAGTGAACATCCCTTGTCACTTTGAAACATGTCCCCAAGGGAACATAAACAGGAAAGTCATCTGCCGTACCTTACAATTATCATGAGAACACCTGTTACATTTCCAAATTGGATCAGTTCGATGACAGAACTATGATAATAAGGTTCACATGACTTTTTCTTGTTCTTAATACCACATATAGGCATAATCCATTGATAATTAAAACATAGGAATGTGACACCGCGAGGGATAGGAGAATGAACGATGAAATCGGAAACGCTCTCGACGGGTGATGCCACTGGATGGGGATATTAATCTTGACAAAATGCTACTTTCCTACGTTAATTCTCTAGCTTTTGTTCGGCTCGTGGGCGTGCGCGTGGGCGTACAGCCGTGACGAACGAGCACGTGAGGCATGCAGTCAATGTGTACACTTATACGTACTTATACGTCCACGGCCGTGAGAAATCAGCATTTTCAGCGGTTCGGCGCACGACGAACGATCGCGCGAGAGCAATCTTATCTCGAATAGCAGCGCGACTCGACTCGAAAGACAGAAACTCGCGCCGGTCTCGTGTAATATTCCGATTAACGGGCCGATTTGCCTTTCACCTCGCGATAAACCACACCGTTGTTACAACCCCGCGAATAATGAACGTGGTTTAATCGTTGATAAAAGAAAAGAATCCAAAACGCACAGGAACGATATCTGAACGTTCGTTAAAAAAAACGTCTGTGAATTTGTTAAAAAACTGAAAATACGCAGTTAGGAAATAATGTTCATTTAAAAAGGAACGAACTTTATGAATTCGCTAGGGAAGAAGTATTTCGAACCAGCACATATGCGGAGATAAGTTTCCACATGGCATAGGTAACAGACCGTACGGTCGCGAAAGGTTCCAGCGGTCCGTAGGACAGCGGAAAAAGGGTAGAAAGAGAAGAGGAAGGAGCAGTAACAGCAGCAGGCCGGGAGAAGCGGTGAGGGAGCCAGAAGAGAATCTCAGTAGGGCAAAAAGCAAGCGGCGCGATCGAGTGAGAACGATTCAATCAGGAGCCACATAAATCTCCTCCCCGCGGACATCCTGAACCCGGTACCATCCAACCCGGGGCTCCCTTCTTCTTTCTTTCCACCGTTCCAAGATCCGCGCGCACCGAGGAGGCCGAGGAGGACCCCGCGTTGTTCACGGCTCTCTCTCTCTCTCGCTCCGTCGTCTTCCTCGGCTCCGCTCCGTTCTCTACCCCGACCGTGCGGTATTAATTATGCGCCGTGTGCGCTCGCGGGCATTCCATGGCCGGTACCAGTATTTGCGGCATTGTTAATCCGCGCTCCTCGTCCGCTACTGTTCGCGTCTCTTCCTCTTTTGCATTCTTTTCCTCTTTTTTGTCCCTCGGCTCGACTCGGCTCGTCTCCGATCGCGTGGCTCCACACCGTACCGGACCGGTACGGTTTGTACGAGCATCGTGACGTTCACCTCAGACGACTTCGTTTTCGTCGTCATTGGCAGAGTTCTACAATTGGAATGTCCGGTAAAAAAATGTTCGACGCGTGGAAAATTTCTACGTGCCACCATCACCTGATCCGACGCGGAAGATCCTCTTTTTTTTTTATAAAGCAATCAAAGACGATTTGTATATTGGCCGTTGCGAAAGTCTCTTATTCGAAGCATTCGCGTTACGTCGCTCCGAAAATTATTGCCCCCTGCCTAACGAGACAGCGATCCCTCGTCCGCGTAATCGTCTGTAATCGCCTCGGAACGACACGCTCGAGGATTAGACGACGACGAGCCCCAGCCCATAAGTTACCCGCCGCGCCGGCGAGAACCCGTTTTTATCTTCGAGATCAGAAAGTCGTTCCACGACACCGTTCGAAGAGAAGAGGAACTCCTCGCTCGAATTCGTCGTGACGAAACGCGAGTACACGCTCGTTTGACCTTTCGATCGAAGCCTTCTCCCGTTTCCCGAATTCGGAAGAGAAACGATAAGACCGAGTCGAATGGTACCTGGCGAGATTTGGTGGAAAGTTCGGAGCGAAAGAAGCCGTTAGCTCGGGAAGTGCGAGCCACGGTTAAAACTGCCGCAGCCCGGGGCGCGCAAAGTTCAAGCGCTCGCACGGACGTTCGAGCATATATGTATGTATGTATGTATATATAATATACGTATGTATGTATTTAAATGAACTCGAACCGCTGACACTTTAATGTCTCTCGCGTTTCGTAGAGACCGAGCCATTATTTTTCTCCCTTCCCACCGACACCGCGTCATCGCTGACATAATTGTACGCGACGGTGATGTACGAAGGACGTGGCTGACGTTGATTACGTTCCGACCAGAAGACACGTATATATCTATCGAGGAACGTGGTTTCACAATTCCCTTAGAAGAGTAGTTTGGAAAAGAACAGACAGAGAGGTAGAGAAGTTGAGGACCGTTAGAGACTATAAAGTTAGGCTGGCTGTCACCTCGATCACACCTAAGAGGTCGCTCAAAGGGGGCTGCTTATTTGTGGTAGCGAGATAAAATCGCTCGTGCCATTTTAATAACTCACCGCGTCAGTGCTCCTACGTATATATAAGCGCGCGTGGATATTGTGAAACGCGTGGACGCTGAAACGATTCTCTCGCGCCGAATTCTTCGGGCGATTAACGGCGGGAACCCCACCGGTACAAATTACGTTCAACTTGTTTATCGACGCTAGAGAAACGGGACGAATAAAAACGAAGCTGGAAAATGAAGTGGCAAGAAAGAAATTCTTCGTGACAGGTCGTAAAACAGGCGAAACCGTGGCCGGGTTGACGTTTACCCTGTGACAACTATTAGAGCGAGCCTCGGTTCTCGTTGAAACGGTAATTCATCGCGGTTTACGAGGCGTGGAGAGCATCCAGAAATCCCATTTTCGTAGATGATTGATTCAATTGCATCCGCGTGCCGGTTGTACGCGCGCCAGCGCCGTGCATATCTGTGCTCTCGTCGAGTGGACCCCGTGGTAACCCCGTTATTATTTTCAGGTCTGCGGCTTGTGTTTTTCGTCCCGCGGCGGCCGGTATAAACGCCATTTAAATAAATGGTACTTTTAAACCGATATATTATGCGCCGCGGCTCCGGATACGCTCCTCTCTTTCGCTGTCCTTGCCTTCCCTCCTTCGTTCTTTCTCCCTTTTATCCCGGGTGTCTCGCTCCCTTTCTCTCGGCCGACAGCCGGGAGTGATGGACTGCCGGGAGTGCACACGGGTGGCTGATTCTCCCGTGAGTGCACGAATGCACTCTCTTTGCGTACGCGTCACCGCGCGGGAGGCAAGGGAGACCGGCGGCCTGCGCGAGTGGATGTTTTGACAGCGAGTCGCGCTAATCGGTCTTTCCACTTTGCCCCGACGTATACGGGCCCGGCTGTGCGAGCACTCTCTTCCCGTCCCGAGGATTTCTAATTGGCCAGGGAACGCGACGAACGCTGGAGTACGCACGTTTATCCGATTGTCGCCGACAAATGCGCGTGTCACTGCGTCGAGACGTCGCGCGGCAAAGATTATGGATAAGACGAATTGGAACAGTCCCGAGCCTGCGGCAGATGCCTCGTGTCACGAACAAAGTGTCTTTTTGGTATATATTTAGGAAAATATCTTGTGGCTCATTGTGGAGGGATCGCGGATGAAATAAACTTGGATGGGAGAATTATTTCGTACCAGTGAAGGTTCGACTGTAGATAGGATCGTAACTTCGGGAAGGGTTTCGAAAATCGGTACAATCGACCAAAGTATATACACCGGTTTTTCAGTCGTGCACCTCGGTCAGAGCTCGTAATTTTCCGTAACAGATTTCGAATCGAGATTCAGGAGTATTCAGACTGGCGCACGTGAGTAATGTAACGAGCGACGGAATCGGATGGGACGCGGGGGTGTGTTCGTCGTTGTTCGGGCGAGGGGGGTGATGTGTAGAGGCGACGAGAGGATTACGCGTTGGTTCGCGGACGATATAGTGAAACGAGAGAGGTAGAGGAACGAGGAAAGAGGTACGACGACGACGGTGTACCGCAAGAATGTTGAGCCCGGAACAGTGCCGAGACACGCGGAGACACGTGTAGGTTGGAAGCAAAATATATAGAGATACCCGAAAGCACGCAAACGTTCCGCGCGCCCGGTTTCTCTTCTTCTTCCTGCTGTCTCCCTCTCCTCGGTTCCTCCCTTTTTCTCTGAAATCTGAAGAGCGAGCTCCGCGAGGTGACTCGGTTTTCCAGCTGCGCGACTCTCGTCAACGTGACGGCGGCGGCCACCCTCGGCGAGCATCGGCGTTCGCTGCAAAAAAGCTCGCACATAATGGGCCACGCTCGCTCCGTGGGGACCGTTTTTTGGACGACCGGCAACGGAGGCCGGTCCGGCCGAATCGTACTTTCTCTTTTTCTCTTCTGTTCTTCTCGGCCTCTTGTACAGTCGCACATCTCTCCTCTGTGGTTTCCGCCTACGAACGAAATTCCGACCGGAACCGAGCGGAGCAGCAGCTTTGTCTTCGACTCCGTCGCGTCGTGGAAAGAGAGAAATTGGCGAGGTTCGCGTTGTTTCAGATCCACGAGACTGGAGACCCCGTTCGATGCTATCGGCGAGTGCTCGCATCGACAGATTGGACGACCGCTCTCTCATGGAACCGCTGCTCCCGAAGCGTGTATACGAGCACACTGTCGAGTCCCGATCTAATCGCCGGCTATGCGCCTTGAAAAGCGGCCAACGCGAGTCCGTAAATTGGAGAACATCCCGGCGTACAGGGACCAGGAGACGTTCCATTCCCGATTCAATAAACTCTGAACTAAACATTGAACCGCTGTAACTACTTGATCGCGTTTAGTTCGTACATCTTCTCCAATATCCCTGACTCGACGAGATCTTCCGTATAGGGATATCAAGACAATCGTCAGGAAAACTGCAGCGTTGAAATCGCTCATCCAATTTGAAGATCAGAGGTGTCCCCTAATTGGTCGATGCCACAGTAACCGAGGCATGTCGCAAACTTAGAAACGGGCCGCGTCGCATCATCGTACCAAAAGAAGAAAATAAAGAAAGACAGAGAGGTAGAATCAGGGTAGTTCATCACCGAGCGAATTGGCGGTGTAACGGTCATAGTGTGAATCCCGGTCGTTCTATCACTGTTAAGAGGCGTCGGTATTCCTCTTCTGGCCCGTTTCCTTCACGCCTCGAGTCTCTCCTCTTTCGCTCCTCGATCCGCGCTAGACCTCCGCCCTCCCTTATTTCTCACAGCCACTCGGGGCTCACCCCCTTTCGCGCGGCCGTCTTTCGAAAAAGCTCACCTCGGTCGCCCCTTGCCCCTTCCTCGGCCGCTAGACGCGCGAGAGGACAGGCTGCTTAATGGTCACGATTACTCAACGGATCGAATGAGCCACGGGCCCCGTGCCCGACGTCGGCCGTAACGAAATACCAAAATAACGTCACCAATAAATATACCAAGCAGCGGTGTAATCGTGGAGGTTGGGAAACCGCCTCGTTCATTCTGTGCGTACTATACTATTGCTCGAACGCCTGCCCGATGCGACGTCGCGGTGTCCCCAAGCTCTGACAAACGGCTCCAGAATTAACCGGCTCGTTTTCCACCAAACTTGCCTGCCGTCTCTTGCGTTGATGCGCCACGCGTAGCTTCGAAGAAACGTCCACAGTTCATTTTTATACCGTTCATTGAAATCATATGAATTCGCGCGAGCAATATTAATGATTTTACCCTCATTATTTACAGTAATCGATAACCTCATTACTAAGAAATGATGAAATTTTCGATGTATGTCTTTAATAATAAATAATTGGAGGTAAATGTTACTTAGAGATTAAAATCTTAATGAAAATGTACAGAGTTATTTTATGTGATGTACAAATCGTACGCAACACTGTGTAGAATTACTCCCACGTACCCTAAAGTCACAAAGATCAAGGGACGACAGTGAAAATCGCGTCATACTTTATCCATAAAACTGTTCGCGATGTCCGCCGCTTAAAGAACGCCGCGTCTAGAGGTGCTAAACAGGAGACGATACAAGAATTTCGAGTGAACGTGAATTACCAAGGCTCACCGCGAGAGAAGTGAGTTATTTGCGTGTGACTGATGGAACGCGCCAGCTGAGCGCTATGTGGTAAGCAGACGGTATGTACCGCTGCCATTCCCTTATCTCGATAGAAACGACGTTGATCGTTGTCAACCGGGGTTATAAACCGTCGCACGCGATCCCCGAAAAGATGATTGCGTATAGCGACTATCCAGTAGGAATTATACCAGATATTATTCCTGGCCGGAGTCGACAGAGTTAATGACGAGTTTCATGAGATAGGAACCGCAGCTTGACAGTTAAACGTTTTAGGGCGGACCTTGAGGTGTCGCCTTTCGAAATTTTAGGGTGCAACGACGCCGTCACGCGAACCGAGATATGCACGCGATTATACAAGGTGGGTCGATCATACGAATCATCCTGCGATATAATTCATTGATTGACGATTCTGTTGCAACACTTGATTGATTTTTGATTTATGAAAATTCGTTTGTTCATTGAGTATCGATGAATGGAAGATTCGTCAATTATTTAAACGTCGTTATTTCAATTATATAATTGCTGTAAACACGTTGGATAAGTTCCAATATTACTGTAAACTTTGTTTGGAACGAAAAGCAGGAACGTAAGTGGCGTTGTTTGCTTTAGGTGTATGAACTGTTCGACCGGAAGCTCTACTTCTTTGTTCGACATCGAATAAGTGAGTGTCGGCGATAGGAAAGAGTTGAGAGGCGATGCTAGGCGAGGGTGACAAAAAATCGTCCTCCCCTTCGAAACTTTTACGAGCGACATTAGAGGGCTACTTGTTTCTCTTGGCTCTTCTGCAAACACTCGGAAAGTTGATATAAGGACGATAAAACGAAGCGAGAGTTTATGGGTTTCGAGGCGTTAAGGCGAAGGAAGTTGTTAACCAGACTGAGGACTGCCAGACGGTCTCATCGGTCGATTTCACCGAGGCTGAGGACTATTTAGTACAGTATTTTTGTGAAACGATCACCGGGCCCGTTAAAACCGAGCACTGTTTTTCTACGTTCCTATCCTTGAAAATAAATAATATCGCAAAATTTACACTTGTCCCGCTTCTATGTCATTTAATTCTGGAACGATCAAGTTACAGTCATTCCTATCAACGTTCATCGAATATCATTCGTCGACCATGATGAAATTCTTTTCATCTGTCTTCTCGAATTCATAATTCTGATCTCGTTCAAACGAGACGAAATAACTCGTTCGGACTGGAAGGCCGGAGAAGGAACCGTGACCGTTCGCCACCGTAGCGAAAATCGTCTTGTCTCGTCTCATCGTAGAAACGAACGCCGACCGGTTTCGCGAGTTAATGATCCCATTAATTAGTTTCGTTTCGTTAAAGCGAGGCACGAAATCTTGTCGTTGCATGAGCCAGGGAATTAAGCGAAATAATTAGACAAATTAGGACAGGCGGCAGGGGTGGCTGGCTGAGTGAATCATTTATCATTAGGATCCACTATTAATTCCTCGTTAATTCCTCCTTTCCTCGTCAAGCAAGATAAACGAGTGGCTCGACGGTTTCGTAGCGCTGCCTCGCGGCTCTCTGCGAGGAAGGGCCCGAGCCAGGAACCTGAATGAAGGCAACACCGTCGCCACTTCGGTTCAACGGAGAAAGAGACCCAATAAAACGCGACGCACGGGACAGTGGAATAAACCGGTGAGGGGGAAGGGAAGAAGAGGAGGGTGGGGCGAGAAGATGGAAAAGGGCCGTGAATGAGATACGAGACCGATAAAACGTTGATTGCGTTGAAAAAAAGGATGGATATGATGAATGCTGCCGTGAATAATGGAGAAAACACACAGGGCTAGACGTACTCGTCGAGTGAAGACGAAGTGGACTCGAGAGAATATGAGCCACCGGCGGAGTAAGTAATTGGTAGGTGAACGTGGAAGATTCGACGGTGAAGATGTACCGCAGATCGAGCTTTCACGTGTAAATTTAAACTCGACGAGAGTAGTATCGATTCCAACGATGCAGTACCGCAGCTGCGCCGGCGAAGATGAGGAAAAAGAAAGGAAAAATGCGTACCGCGATACGGCGTACTAATTGCAAACATTGGAGTTTGACGAGTATCCACGAACGCGACGGACGAAGAGAAAAGTAAGTAAGTACAGAGGCTCCGAAAGGCAAAAAGCAGCTTTTTCGCTCGGTAAGTAGAGGAGCCAAAAGAGACCGGCAAAGAGGAGAAGCAGAAGCAACGCGGCAGCGGCGTGGCAGCAGCACAGGTGGTTATTATGCCATCGATGGCACAGGTGATAGCTGTTTGTTTTAAGCTCCGAGAGAAAACCGAGATCCCACATTCTCAAACACATCCTCGAGTGGCACTCGACGGCGGGATGGCCCGATATAATATACTCTCCGCGAAGAGGACCATTGTAATATATGGTACGTCCCTGAAGAGGGCAACTCGTAGCCACTCCGTGTCTCTTTCTCTCTTCACTCCTCTTAAGAGAAAGACCTTCATGTTTTGCCGATCTCCCCTCGAGATTCTCGAAAAAAAATTAGGAGAGGAAGAAAAAGAGCGTCGCTGACTCTTGAGAGTGTATCCGTCCACGGGCAATGCATGCATGGCCTTCTAAGGATTTCCATACGTGTTCCCTAGGTGGAAACACGAATGTATATGGCCGTGGAAATAAACGAGCCGACGGAAAGTACCGTTAATGAACGCTTCTGTTAGCGTTGGTCTCGTGAAACTGCGAGGCATTTTCAAGTTTAACTAACGTTATTACGCGTATCATAATCATACGTCTTTCACTTCCTTTCGATTGTGTCGATTACGCGAAAACCTACCTATTCCAAAGCCCGTTATCTTCAAGCGTATCCATATCATATCGTCCTGAGAGACAATCATCATTTCCACGACTATGTAACAACATTACACAGAGTCACGTAACGATGTAATTAAGCATCGAAGAGCATCGATCGACGAGGAAACGCTGTTCATTGATAAAATCTCGTATGTGGATGTTCGCATCGCGTGCATGTCTGCGTCAGCTAACATGATCAAGTAAATGCGAGCGATTCTTGTACGAATAAGAGCGCGTGGCTTGCGACTCGCGCTGCGTCGCGTGCATACACGCGTCCGTCTACTACGAATGAAAGCGTCTCGTTACACATCGGGATCCTGATGCGCCGAGACCGGCCGATGCACGGCTCGTTGCCGCTGTCACCGATCCACTATCTCGCTCGTTCACAGCTAAAAGTCCTCGACGCGTCGCGACTCCTCTCGTCTCGTCTCGTTTCACGCGTGTGCCAACGAGTCGACCCACCCTCGTAAGACACGGCGAGCGAACAACTGGGTATTTATTAAGCGTGGTCCTCGTGCCGACAGTTATGACGTGCGCCCACCGTTTATTTGTTCTACTACTACGGGAGCCGGCCCGCTGATATCTTTACCGACCCTTTTCTATCTTCACTCGCTCCAACGAATGCCTTACATAACTTTCTCGCGGCTTCAGATATTCGATACAGTAGAACTTTCCTCATCAGATCGTTATCGTTATAATAGTTGGTTAATGAACAGCTAACTGAATAGTCGCAGAATTATCTCATGCGAAACGACATCGGTTGAACAAAGTTCTAGTAGCAATGTTTCAAGGATCTAATGTCATTACATTTTTCAAAGCGGTGAACTGAAAAAGGAGTCCTTTGATCGGTCCCGGTCGAATTTCGTTCTACGAGGCGCGGGAACTCGCATCCACCCTTTCGCGATCGGTAGTTTGTCATGCGTCAGCGTGTTCTCTGGTACTTAGAAGGGGTTGCACCTGGCTCTGCAATGTTCGAGTTTGGGACCAAAGATAAACGGGTTGCCTTAAGTCTCCAACATTAATTATCAATCCCTCTACCGACCATAGTCACAAAGAAATTCTGTTTCTTCGTTAGCCCTTGGCGTCGATTTAACGTCTCACTGCTTTTCTGGCGACTCTCTCGAACCACTCGAAATGGACAAACTATCCTCTCGGTTTCTCCGTTTCCCGTTGCTTAGTGTTATTATTAGGGTTGTGTCCGTGGCTACGGACGGAGCATAAATAATGCTCTGGGAATTGAGTGACGCATGCCACAGCTAGGGTAACAACGCTCAGAATGATCCGCGAGGCTCAAGGACCTTGGTACGTTCTATTTACGGTGTCTCTTCAACAATGCGACCCGAGGTTCGTTTGTCGACGATCGGAAAAAACGCAGATGCCTCGAGATTATTGGTTTCAAAGCGTGATACAGAGGTGAGAAAGAGACTGGGACGTGGGCCGTGGACACTCAAGATTCGAGGCGCGGAACGAGGGGAAAAGGCGAGAGAAAGCACGCCGCGGGGGTGCTTCGTGTCCCGCGGTCTTGCGTCGCGAAATTAATTGGACGTCTGTTAAACCCGAAGGCGTTAACTTTCGCGTATGCGCTTCTTTATCACCCGCGTTTATACGTTTTAATAACGCGTCGCCTTGCATGAAATAAGCGCCGTCCGCCACAGCTTGGTACGGCGCGGCGCGGCGCGGCGATGTTTTACAACCGCGTCATTAGCCGGACGGGGATTTTATAATAATTGTCGCCGCGACACGTCGCGAATGTAAAACACGATTCACGGTTTCGCCCGCAGGGGTCAAGGAATTTCCTGAGGCGTGCCACTAATTGAGTTATCGAGACTGCCCTTTTCAACTGATTTGCATAGCGGATGGCAAATGCTCGATCAAATTTGACTTTTTAATAGCGGCTGTTCACGTTAGAACTATCTAACATGTCGACTGTCCTAATATACGAAGACATCCAGTGGATATAAATAAATGCCTACGATCTACTGAAATTTAGAGAACATAGAAATTCCATCAACGAGTCGTTATAAACGTGTTTGCTTCGGAATTAAATGAAATTCGTCTTTATCTAATAAATATAAAATATTCCATTTGAAATAAATAAAAATGAAACGTGACATAATGACGTAGTTATGGTTATTGGACGTCAATTAACGATAAAGTTATGTCGTTAACTCTTATCAGCAGAACACGTGGGTTGTCGATACAAATTTCCAAATTTTCAATACGTGAGCTTATTGAAATTCTCGAATGGATCTCGACGAAGATAAAAGGAAGAGACGGAGAGAGGAGGGAGAAGGTTAGAACCAGGTGCCCATCCGTTTGTTAAGCACCGAGTCGGCCACACAGAGGCCGGGGGCCCGGGGGCGCAAAAAGATGCGTGTGGCATCCGCGGTGGCTCATTAACCGAGCTGCTTCTAAATTGGCCTCGCGGCAGCTCCGTAGCTACTTCTTAACCAACCCGTTGGAATATTTATGCCTGCCGCGTGGCGAGCTCCGACCATCGCATTGCTCGGCTCGCTTCTTCGTTCAACTTTACTAGAGGTCCCTAAAACGATATTCTCACGCCTTCAACTTTTTTACCCTAATTGAGGTAACCGTATCAACTTTAGAAACACTGATCGATGTACCCTGTCTATGCTATTAATTTTCTTCGAGGAGGAAGGGAGAACGCCCAAAGTTAATGCTATCCGTTTGAACTCGTGAGACCCAATACCCAAGAGAAGCGAATCTCTTTGAATGGTGGTGCAACGTGAATGAAAGTACCACTGCCTGGCGTATCGAATGGTACACCTCGTCGGCCATATCGCAGCCGTTAGGAATTCTCCCAAAGCGTATTTACTTCGGGGCCTGAGAACGAGGGAAAAGAGCAAGCAGGAACGACGGAGCGGACCAGCCGAGTGGTTTAGTGCGATTCTCGCGAATCGTAAATATCGCGGGGCATGTGCGCGTGTGATGTTAGACGGTATAAGTTAGAATCGCCATCGTCGTAGGTAAACGTATCGGGCGAAGAACGGCGAACGAGTGACTTTTTCCGTCGTGGCTCGTGTTCCTGATTTACGAACGGGGATCCGCGACCGACCAAGCACACAGTATAGGTAGGTACACGGGGATAGGTATATGTACTAGCACGTGGAATGGCCCGGTGCAGCGTTTAATGCGGCTTTAACGGGACACGCGGGCCACCGCGAAGTTCTGTACGTATACAGTGTCTCTTAAACCGTGCAAAATTTTTAACTAGTGCAGAATACGAATGAACTTATATCTATAAGTCATAAATATAATGGACTGATCTGTTTGCACGAGTAACATCAATGATTTATCCTTTACGTATTTTCGATCGCTGTAAAAGTTGTATGTCTTTGTTGGCGTACCAGTGGCGAAGCTTTAAGTGGCTTCATTGTCTGCAATTACGTTATGTTACACAAATCAGTGACCGAAATGTAACCAAGAAGCACAATCGGTAGATGCCAGCCAATAATATGTTTACAAAGCGATAAGTTATACCTTTCGTGCATCGGCCGTTTCACCGGTGACTTCTAATTACGATAATACTGCTGAAGCTGTCCGTGCCCATCTCCGAGAACCGAACGGGTCGCGTGCACACACGATAAAAATAGCAAATTGTTAAGGGACCGGGTATGAAAAATGCGATCCTCCTGCGAATTATCGTTCGTGCACGCCGCGAAGGAGGAATCGTGCATATACGTATGTAATTGAGTCTACAAGCAAATAACTGCCTTCTGGCCAGGGCCAGAGTACGTTCTCAGTCACGGGGGTAGAAACGAGATCCGCTGGGGCGACGGAGCCCGCGTACTCCCGTCTCGGTCCGGAGGGCTCGTTGCGAGTTTTTCTTGCGGTCGCTCAGGGCGTCGATGGAAACGATCGTAATCCGGGCCCCAATTTGGCAGGAAATCGCGTGCCGTTGCCTGCACGAACGACGCGCCCGTCCGACGCAAAAGAACGTGGAATGTTGTAATTGGCAGAAGGTACCGGCGCGGCGCGGGTTCCGATGTCCTCCGCTGATATCCTCTTTCCCTTATTCCCACCCCATTCATTTTTAGGGACAACGTGTTACAAGCACTTTTTGCCAGTTTCTATCGCGCTCCGACCGAGAAGAAGGAAACGATATCCCACTTAATTTCCTCGCGTTTTTTTTCCCCTCTCCTTTTCACCCTTTCATTTGTTTTTACATCGTCATACGTCAGATCCGCGTGTCTGCTGGAACAAACGACATCGTTTTTCAACCGTGGCTTTTCAAACGAACGGCCGCAGTAGATGCAGTTCTCGCGACAGGTTCGAAACGGCGATGCAACGCGCCGGTTAATGTGCTTCTGTATGCGCAATATCGCGTACACGAGCAATTGCAATTCTGAACGAACGGGGTCCCGACACTACAGCTGCCGGTTATCACTGCGCGAGTGCAATCTACGATGGGGAAGTGATCGTTAACGAATGCAGTTTCGTAGTCACTGTCTTCGTTACGAGACGCGTGCGTTTCGAATTTGCACATATGTTTCCAAATAGAGCGAAGAGGCTTTATAATCGTATACAGTTTCGATTAAAGAACGTATTAAACGAGTAACCAAATTTTATATACAATCTTTTTCTGATAACGTAAACGAACGAAATTTCGATTTAATATTTTGATCACGAAAGTGGTCTTTGCACACATGTGCAGCATATTACGCGAACGAGACACTATAGTGCATTCCGATGCGATCGGCTGCGGTATACACAGAGAGATATATATCGTATCCGCGTTTAAACGTATAACTCGTTCGCGTGGCGCCCCGGCCTGACATGTTTTGATACAAATTAAGCAAGCAAGACCCGGTGCCGGTGATAGAGTGGCTCGAGGCGCCAGCTTCCCATCGCGGATATATATTTTCTCCGGGCGTGATTAGTTAAACGTCGTTAGGATAACGGGTGACAGTCGTCCCTGTGGAGGGGCCGGCGAAACCTGGAAGCGATTTATAAGTCCCAGCGACGTCCTCGGAGTTCTCGGATTGCCAACCGGAGACGCGCCCAGAGTTCCCTTCTTCGTCCTTCTTCTTCTCTTTCTTTCACGTTTCGTTCTTCTTTTCTCGTCCGCTCCCTTCGATTCTGTCCTCGGTGCCGGCGCGACACCCCAAAATATTTCTCGACGAATCACTCGTCGTTCGAGCTCTAATTGACCGTACTCCGAACGACGCCGCGAACGAGTGTCACGGGGTAAAGCGAACGGGACAAGCAACAGGAACGAGATTCCGGGAGAATAAATTTTATAATCCTTATTCGAGAGAAGAAGGACAAAAAGTATTTCGAGCGTCTCGCGTTTCCTAGCAGACACGTAGAAAAACTAATAATTAATGAAAAGGAAATATTCCGAGCGTAGGAAACCCTTTACCGAGAAACGTGTCCCCGGTACGAGCGATAAATCATTCTGACAAGACGTTCGTCGCGATAAGAGGGACAACACGTTTTTGCCTCGACGCGAAAGAAACCACAGAGACTCCCGTCTTCGTCGATTAATTTGCCCGGCAACGCGTCGTCTTAAATAAGTCGAATTAGGGCGCGTACTCTCGCGGAAGTACCATATTTCCTGCAGTAGACAGAGAGAACAAGAGAGAGAGAGTGATGAATAGCGAGAGAGCGAGCGAGGGAAACGCAGGACGGAGCGGAACGACGCGACGCCAGCTAGTCGTCGAGGCGTTGCTGCCGATCAATCACGAGTAGGTACTCGTCGATCCAGCCCTCTTTGGTCCTTCCCGGTTTCTCTACGCTAGATAAATGACAGGACGACGATAGCTGGACGGCGACTGCGCGTAGTCCTCACGACCTCTCCGTGTTCTCACGTATCCGTGAGGATGTAACGAAGCTCGAAACGTAACACCACCGAACGAGCCTCCCGGTCCTTCGCGTCGCCGATACGAAGTATCGTCAACGTTCGAGCCTGACAGTTCGCCGATGTTCCTCGCCCTTTGTTCCGAGCTTCTGCGACCGAACCTGATCGAAACTCTCAACTCGCATAAACATGCGTTCTGCACGTGTCGCGACGAGCTTTTCACTGAAGAGCCGAGCAGTTGATACTGACCAGAAGCTCTTAGACCCTCGACGCTCGTATTTCCAAGACGATTCTTGGATTCTGGGACATACAGAATAATAGCAACGGAAGAAGAGTAGCTCCGCCAGCCTCTTTACAAGAGGTACCTACCGCCGAGCACATTGGGAAATCGTTACGTGCTTAGAACTGAATAGCAAACACGTGGACAAAAAAGAGAGCCCCTATCTAATAACACGGCTACAGCGATACATATTTTTTGTCTGTGTATTTACACACGAGCTGCAGACTGCCTTTACACGAAAACACAACCTTTCGAACCTGACACTTCGGACCCCTGGGACCGAGCCGCAACGTGGCGCTAGCCTGATGGCGTCTAGTCAGGGGGTGTCCGGTAAACGTTTAACAATCTCCAGAGTCCGTTCCCGGATACGCCCGCCCGTCATCTGACACCAAACTGCACGTTAATAATTAGGAGATGCCCGCCTAGAAAAATCCCGAACCTACGCTACGGCGTCATAGTTCACGAAGCCATGGTTGACATTAATGCCCAACGTTCGTTTTAACGTTTTTTGGTATCATATTTTCTGATTGAAATGTCTATTAATTTACCATCAATCACTTTTTTACCATCAGACCTAATTTTTTCCTGTCATTTTACTGACAAAGTATGCAACGGAATGGATTTTTTCAATAGATAAAAACGAGTCTGGCACGAATCCATGAGAAACTGTCGCGTCGTTGCGTTCCCGTACGACGTTTTGAGAAGAAGTGCTGTCGAGGTCGAGAAGCATGGAATCGGGGTAACTAATGTAAGAACGGGACACGAGGAAGTCCAAGGCGTACGATCGCAGCCAGCCATGCAACGGAAATGTCTCCCGTAAACTACTAATCACCATAAACTACCGGGATACACGTGTTACGAATTCTCGGTGCTCGGGAATCGCCGCGTTGCTTCATCGTCTACTCCACCCTGCATTTGTTGCTCTCCCGGGGAAACCTCGGAACATTTACCTCTGCTACGCGTTTCGCTCCCTCCTCGCATTCGTCCCTCTTCCGTTCCGCGTTTCGTTGTTACCGCGAGGCGCGACGCTGAATAGATACAAGTTTTCACTGTCGAAAAGTTTCTTCTAGCCAACGTCCCACGTAACCCCACGCTCAGACACGTTAATTAGATTCCCGCGGATTAATCAATAGAATTAATTCATATCGCAGCATTGAAATGTAGGCGAGAAAAATTAAGCGCGTTCGTCATTCGCGAATGTTTAACGAGTACTGCTTGGTTCCTTTACGAAGCGATATTATTCTGATTTACGAGTGTGTTCAATCTGTTGGTTCATAATTCCAGCTAATCTATAGCGGCGCATCGGAGTATAATAATTCCAGTTCGAAACGGATCTTTTCGGTCTCGCGAGCGCCGCTTGTATCCCCCCAGCCGTTTCTTTTTCTCTTTCTCCGCGAACGCTTGTCGGCGCTGCGCTGGTGCGCGCACCGTGGTACCAGAAACTGGTCCCAGGGTCTGGTACCACGATAATTCCGACTAATCTATCGCAGTGTCGATAGAGACCGCGATCGATCGCGCGAGGGGGGAAACCGACGGATATAGAGGAAGAGGAGAAGCAGGAGATATCCGTTGCAACTGCTGCCGCCCTGCTGCGGACGGAGTTTAGAGGAACAAAACACGCCCACGAGGTAACGCATCCTCCTAAGTCGTCGACACACCGTGTGCCAAGATGCACACAAGACGGCGACACGCCGGTCGTCTCTCGCAGGCGAGACGATCAGGAGGGTGTACGGAAGGAGAAGAGACATTCGTCTCGCATTAGCATATACACGAGGAACCAGAGAACCGATTCGAGAAACAGAGATAGAAGCTCTCTATCCGCTTTACGAATAGAGCCTCTCGTTTCTCCTTATAATCCGTTCTCCTCCTTGGCGAACATCGTATCCTGCGGAAACGGTAACGTCTTTGAGGATCGTTATTGTTTCGCGAGATTCCGGTCCGACGCAAACTCGGGGAGAACGCCAGAGAAGACTTCCTTAATTTAATTATGAAGAGGAAGAAGAGAAGGGACGGGTCTGACGACGATGGGTGAGTAAGCAGATTCGAGCGACCATTGGTCGACGTAAAACAGATGAGAGGTCGTAAAAGCCGATGTATCGTTGAAGCGGCACTGTACGGGGCCCTAACAAAAAACTGTACGATCATGTATATCTCTGGGACACGTGCTCGGCGATGGTTCGAACGTTCGTAGAGAAGCGTCAGAAAGCTCAATGGGATTGCACATTATCGCGTCAATAATGTTTACACCCGGCAGACAGCCGTTGACGAGATAAACGGCTCGAGCGACACGATAAGTACCCGGGGCTCGTTGTTCTTTTTTAATTAACACCTTCAGCGACGGAAGATAACGGCTGGCGAGGACGATAAGGGAATGTCCCGCGGGAACGTAACGTAACAGTCCCTTGACTCGAGTCCTCATAGAACCAGATCCCCGGTTCAATCAGGAATAATTACGAAGAAGGCGACGTGTTTCGAGGGCGAACGATCGCAACGAAGAATAAAAAAAAACCGGAAAGAGATCGGCGTTCGCATTCCGATCGAACCACCTGCCGCGGTTAAAAACGATCATCTCCGCGACACGATTGATAATTCCCTCTGGGCTGGCAATTCGACAAAGTCGCAGAGATTTTTATTAATAATACCTTATTAATCCTTTACGACCGTTCTCCGATAAAACGGGCCTGAATTCATACATACATACATTCTCGTCGTGGAAGATGCACACTTCTCACGACGAGGACTGGATATGATAAACCATCGGATAAGAATCGAGAGACAAGGTAGGATTGGCGTGGAAGAATGAAGAGAGCGAGGTACAGAGAGAAGACGGAGAGGAAAGGGTAAAAAGAGCGTAGAATGAGAACGTAGTCGGCCAAATTAAATCCTCGGACGTCGAAGCTGTAGCCGGACCGTTTGCTCCGTAGTAGAGGATCGGAGCAAAAGAATCGAGAAAAAATTTTACGAGGGTCTAACGGGTGGGTTGGGTCGTTCGGTGTATACGAAGGGGGTATACCCCCGCCGCATCCGGACCCATGGGTCCTGATGGTCCGAGGATGTACAACGTCCGAGACGGTCCCATGGTGCACCGGGACCTGCGAAGGTTCTGGCGCCGGTATTGGGCACAAAGTCACCCGGGACGCTTCCCTCGGGTTCGCTTTATCCGGTCGCTCGCTCCTCTTACTCCCACACATTTTTCCCTCTTGGCCAGCAGCGAGAGTTGTTAAGGTTTATATTGCTCGGGCGTTAACGCCGCAAAAACAATACAGCTTTATTACCCGGTTGAGCGAGGGGTAGTTCAAGCAACTCTTTCTAAACTATTTACACGAAGTGGCTGGCATTCGTCAAAAAACTCATGACACTTTTATGATCAAAGTCGGAGATCCGGTCGGATCAACGACTTTTCGAATGAGACATATTAGACATATCTTACTTCTCAAGAAATTCGTACGACTGATATAAAAACACAATTCCACGCTTTTATTTCTCAATTTAAGTAATTGTAATCGTATCCTTAAATAAAATGAGATCCTACTCGTGCAAACATTGCCTGTACCTAGCGATTGCCTCAAGTTCAAGATGCTAACACAATGCAGGACACTTTCTACGTATTTCGAGAGGCCGAACATAACATCCGTCACGCAGGACAACCTCAGCTTACGAGAAACTAATAGCTATCCGCGCATCGAGCACGCGTGTATGCGTGTCCCTGCTCCCTTCACGCCCACGTCGCGTCTCGTCGGTCTTGGTCTCTGGTACCGCGGGTCCCCGAAATATATGGGCCAGCGGTCACGTTGGTACTTTTGGACCGGTATACGGTCCCGCCGTTTTTGACAACAATTTCCACTTAGTGCCTCTGCGCGACATCCGAGCCCCGACCGATTCCCGCTCGGGAGAACCCGTCACGGCTCGGATGTCCCGGATATATTTCGCTGCGGAACAACGAAATTTTTTCGGAACGCGCCACGCGGGGGAACGACATCCTACGGGAGGGATATTCGGTTCGTCCGGCCTCTTTACTTTGCCGTTTAAACGGTTACATCGTTTTCGAATCGAGACAAGACGGGGCCGTTCGCCGCGTTCTCTGCACCTTCCGACGATTTATGGCGATTAAAAAAAATCACCGCCGGGCTATCTGTTCGCGATAAATACACACGGCCGTCCTGGCTTGTACCCGCCGATCCGCGAACCGCGGCCAGATTTCAGAAAGGGTAATAGATAAGAGTATCGCGTAAGAAACTATTCAATGTCTAAATGTACTTTTTGTCAGGGGACTGATTTATATTTTCCGGTGTTCAACTCTTCTCCAAGGCTACAGATAATATTAATTCAAGAAGCAAATTTATTTTGTTGAAATGAATTGCGTTTTTACTTGAGTCTGCGTCTCGGTTTAGTCGTCACCATTCATACGGCTTCGATTCATTGAGCGTACGCTTTGAATGGGCGCCTCCGCGACGCGACGCGGCGACGAATTTATGCGAGGTGCGGCCAAGATGTTTATCGTTCGAATGAATTCAGGAGCGTAGAGAAGGTGGAACGGGAGAGGAGCGGGTGAGGAAGATAGAGGAAAGCGGTCGGGCTCAGGGGTGCGGCTAACCGTAGGGTAGCGTGAAGTTTCGTCAAAGGTGTTGACACAAGGGGAACACCGCGGTGCGCGCCAGAGGCGTACGCTACAAGTCGGCCTCATTCACACCTCCGCCTCTCCCGTGCCTCTCTGCGCTTCACACAACCCTGGCATATTTCATCAACGGCGTTGTTGTCTGAACTGACAATTTTCAGAGTCGAAAATCTAATTCACCGACGAATTATCAGCGCAGTAACTTCTACAACTGAAAATTGTCAGTGTGAAAATTATCAGTCAAATACAGAAGTAAAAAGAACGACAGGTAAAAAGATAAAGTAACAGCAGTAACGTTTCGTTCAACACCGTATTCGATGAGCTTCACGAAAGCTTTGCGTTCGACGCTGGTCCATTATCGACTATTAAGATCGTTCAGGCTCCTTCGATCGATAAAATTAGTCGTATTTGTATGATCATCCGGCGAGCAGGGTGTGGGCCACGTAAAGGGCTGAAGGGTGAGTAGGTGGAGCGGAACAGGACCACCCAGTCCGTGTCGGCAGCGCTAGCGTTAGCATAACGCGTGGGCGCCGTTCCTTCCTCCTTATATACCTCTTTACCCTCTTCTTACATCCCTCTCCGGGTCAGTATAAGTCGTGAACGTGTCACCGCGGTCCTGTCCACGTCCCGACGACTGCTACTCAGGGCCGGCTGTTACGAAAATAGCGCCCAACGCGAAACGCTGTTCCTACTCTTTTCTGAGCAATAAACCAACACACTGGAAACGGCCAGTCAGAAGATTTCGCTCTTCGTGCATTCTCAAACATTATTGCAGCTTGTTTTCTTTTTATACCGTGTATTTTGTCGTACGTTACGAACCGCGGTATAACACAATATGTTGTAAATCAAGAAACGGCGCAATTTTTCATCGACGAGAAATCTTTAATTAACAATGCACGGCCAGCGTAAGAGACGAGGATTTGAAGAGAGACTCTTTTGGCTGACGCGGCGCGATGACGAGCAGCCGGCCCTGAAGAGTGGAATTCAAACGAGTCATTAGAAGCGCAGGAAGATTTTCAAGAGGATCATTAATAAACGGTGGAGTCACCGTGTAACCGATCCGGCATTGTCTCAGTGGATGAATGAATTAACCTCGTTCATCCGACCAGAGGACGATTTCTCGGAGACGGCCCGACAGACAGAGAGGAAGAGGAAAAGAGAAAGTGTGCGTGGCGCGAGCATCGTCACGAGAGAATCCCGTCCGACCGACTCTCTACTTTTCATATCCTTCAACTTCCTCCCTCCGAGCTTCAGGAAGAAGGAACACGCCGGTACTCTTCAAAGCTCGGGAGAGGCTTATGAATAATTCCAAAGGTCGCGACGAATAATCGATAACTTTGCGAAGAAACGCGCGTCAGCCTGTGTCGGGACGCGGACCGACATTTCTCACAGCGTTTCCTCGCCACGGAAACAAAAGAAACTTTTTAATACTCGGCCGCGACCATTGAATTGCTGAATCTCCTTCTCGCGGCTTTGACTGGCAGCCTCGCATTGCCACGAAGGCAAACTCTTTTCGTCGAATTTTTTATATCGACTCGCTGTCAAAAATACGTTGCGTACGTCGAATAAATTGCGCAAATCGAACGGAGTCAGTTTGAAGTGATAAATATCGGGTATACAGATAAAGTGACGACAATATTGTTCGATCGCGAGTCGATCTGTCGAATGAACAAGAATTCCGATAGCCGTAAGGACGTTATCGGCTGATAAAACGTAAACTCGTAATAGGAAACGTCGTAACCAACGCGATTTCAGTCGCAGCTTGTCTTGGACCGTGAAGCTCGTCGCAGGATCATCTTAACGACCATCGAGATAGGCGACGGGTGAAGTGATCTGTAAGAAAACCGGTGGCGAGTGGTATCCTCCGGCGACCATTAATCAAAGGACAGCAGCGCTAATGAACCTGCTGGAGGAATCGCGGCGGGCCAAGGGGTTCCCCCATTTCTCTCCAACCCCTGGCCCGGCAATTCAACCGGCGCGCGACTCTTTGAATCCACGGAGCCCCAGAGGGCAAACGAATCAACGAGCAAACAAATGACGAGAGGATCGAGAGTGCTACCTATCTCTCCCTCTGGGCCGCTGCGACTGAATGATCGAGCACCGCCTTATCAGAGGAGAGTTTTCGCCGTTTACCAAGTGCCGCCGGCAACGTCTTCGACGAACAACGAACGGAGCGGATATTATGGACGTTTACGCGAGAAAGCCGGTGCGCGTTCGACCGGAGAAAATGATCGTTGTTTCCAGTCGTGGCAAGTACGAGAAATCGCGTGCACGTTGTTACTTCGATGGACAGAGAGAAATTCGAAAGGAAACTATTCAGGATTTTCGAGAGAAACGGTTCACACGGAATCGTGACACCGTGTCCTTTTACGAAACGATCAGTAGCTCGATTTTCAAGATACATTGTATTCGCATTGAAACATGGTAACTGAATATAAAGAGAGACGGGGGGAGAGAGAGAGAGAGAGAGAGAGAGAGAGAATGATTCCGATTGGCGAAAGATTTGTGCGATGGGGGATGTACAGGCGCATTGTTCGGATATACCGAAAACACGTAACGGTACTGATCGAACGCGCGGTTCAATTATACACCGCACCGGCATGGCAGCGTATAGGATAAGTTGTACCTGCAATTTGCTTTGTGTTATTTGCGCTATTGTTTTCTCCGGGGCCACCCGCGCCCTCCGCTCTTTTTCCCTTTCGGGCTCCATCCCAATTATTCGCCGCCCCGGGCCGTTCGATCTCGCCATTATCGGATGACACGGACCCACGCTTTTATGTTTAATTGATATTTTTCGTAATTCCCTCGGAATCCAATACGGCAACGCTCCAGCGGACAGATATAATCCCAGGCCCGACATTGCTCTCGTTAAAATATTTCCGATAGAAAATATCGCGAGACTCGGTCGAATATAGGACGATTCAAAAACAATACTTCTCTTAATTGTAACTGAATCCCCGATATATCTAACGTCACCGAAAATTCCCGGACCGATTGGAAATCGAAAATTCGTCAAAAAGAAATCACCGTAGATCCGTAGTGACGTTTGTTCCGCCATTGAAAGGAAGAATTATTAGGGTCCCGGAAAGGGTAGACTCAATAAAAACGTTGCTCCGTTTTAGTTACGCGGTGCAATAAGTGAAGACCCTAATAAAGACTCGCAAACGAGATAATATCTGAAAAAATTTCTCGTTCGGCGTTCGCTAACTGCGACTCTTTTCCCGTGTCCAATCTGAGTGATGTTTCCCCCGCGGATAAGCGAAGGCGGCCGCATTTTTGTCATTTTTCAACCCCTCCATCCCTTTTCGTTCTCCATTTATCGGGACACGATGCCGTGGACCTCCGCAACGTCCGAAAATGTTCAGCGAAATTAAACGAACAATTTCGTTATGGTCTCGCCGGCGGACAATATTCCATGCGTCGAAATATCCCTCTCCTCCCTGGTGACCACGGCTCCCGTGGATTTCGTCCGCTAACTCCATTAATTAATCTATATTTATTCACCTCTCGAGAGGTGTTTCGAACTTTCTTAACCGATAGCCGCCGCTGCGATGAATCCGCGAATTTTCCAACGCGAACGATGCAACGAGCTATGTACACTTTCACCCATTCACAAAGATTGCACAAATGGGAGCTCGAAATTGCAGATGCTTTTGTTCGGCGAATACCCCGACGACATTTTGCTTTCAGGTAAAAGCCGAAAGACCGCAAAGGTATGGGTATCGGTTTCAAATAAGCCTTGACGCGGATTAGCTTCCACTGTCCGCTAGTTAGCCTGAATCGCTGGGAAAATTTGTGAAATCGAGCTGCTATAGTTTCCAGGACCCCGGAGTTGACCCAAAATCCGATACCGATCTCTCGTCTTAACGATCGTTTAACGACGGTCGTAGGTACTGGCGCCAGGCCCCTGCGTCTTCCTTGACCCAGCAAACGCGCAACGTAACGTGAAGCCGGTGGAGCACTAATAAATTTTCCGAAGTCGCCATTGTGCCACGCGTTCCGACTGTTTTAAGCCCGCTATGTCAGCGTCGAAAAAATATTAGCAGTAAATATCCTCCGTGTCGTATACTTCGCTTCGAAACGCTCGAGTTTCTCGCATCTAAACCGTGATCACGCAACGAGAACAAACCTTCCTTTTAAACCTGACAGATCGTTTTGCTTCTATTT
The DNA here is from genome assembly GCF_001652005.2 of Ceratina calcarata. Taxonomy (NCBI): domain Eukaryota; kingdom Metazoa; phylum Arthropoda; class Insecta; order Hymenoptera; family Apidae; genus Ceratina; species Ceratina calcarata. The sequence goes on from NW_017157933.1 coordinate 765,819, forward strand.
TTACTTCCCTTCGTTTCAGAATGAATAGCAGAAATAAAAAACGGAAGCATAAATTTATAAAAACTATAATCACCGTAGAATTTATCAAAGCAGGTTCAAGATCGATTGCCGGCTTCCTCGCGCGTGAACAAACACGCGGCTATATTAACGATCCGGTCATATCGGCCAATTGCTGTTAATCCGTTCTTTTAAAGGGCCAATTAAGGGATAAATTATGCGGCCGTTGGTACGCGGTCTAGATGCAATCAAGCGGCGATAATCCTCGATTTACAGTGCTCATTTCTCGATTAGCGGTGCTGGAGGTATTAACGCCGTTTACAAATTGCGCCGTAACGACAACAAGATTTACGAACGCGTTTTTACCCCTGCATTGATTCTCCAAACCCGTCTTTTGTCTTCTTCTACTCTTTTCACTTTTAAAAAGCAGAATGGTCATTTGTCGTTCGACTGTCGCGTTGTCTTTCGAAGTCGTTCCCGTTCGTCCCTACCTGCGCGATCGTCCCTCGACCAAGCGGAAGTGGCCTCCGGTGTGAACCGGGGAGATCGGTCCGGGACAGGTTATGCTCTCCCTCTCTGAGTATAGAGCGGCTCGTTAACGTAAGACAACCGAGTACCGATACCGATCGGCTAATCTTCACCGAGCAAGCCTAGATTCTGTTTTCGTGTACACGTTTTCTGGCGGTCGACGGTTCGTGAGCAGATTATCCGTCCTGGCATTCGAGAGACGAGGCCGTATACGCCGGGACAATTAGAGGTTACAAGCCGTGCACCGGCTAATTCGGGTCCGTTCGACTCGTTCACCGAGTACGAACGCGAGAATAAAACTGTTGCGCCCGTCGGCGGTTACTTCGAACATCGGTTTAGTAATTATCCGCAGCAACGTGGTTAATTACGCTTCCACGTAGGTACGCGCCTTCGTAAAAAAACTGCTTGATTAATCGCTTGACACGGTTGTGAGTTGGTTAATTCGTGGTTGCAATTACCGAGGAATTCGACCTTTCCGCAACCGGGGACCCGACTTCGAAGCTATCGTGACGAGCGTTACTTATGGCTTAATTATATCAAACCCGGCGTGGAATAAAATTGCATTAAGCAGTTCTTTAGCGGCCTCGTTAACCAGTAATCGTTCCATCGTTCTTGGAACGGTTCTTGAAAGCTGATAAAAATCGTCCCGAACAAAGTAATAACTACCTTTTATCGTAGAGACTAGCTTAAACCTTTAATCCTGATCTGAAACTACCGTAGAAACTTCGCTTCGTTATTCGTGAATCACCTGTTTCCAGTTTCCATTATGCCACGTTATTTATACCTCATAAAAAGCTCGATAGATTCGTACGCGATAGTCCCTTCCGCTTCGAAATTGTAGCGCGAAATTGTAATTCGTTCTCCAAACGAGAGATTTCTTAATTACTCAACGTTAAACACATGCGCGGCTTGAAAATGTCGTGACCACGTATTTAGAGGGCGAACTCGATTTAGCTCAACGACAACGAGGCACCGGTGTACACGGCCAATCCGGTCCTAACGTTGCCGGTACAAATGACAAAAACCGTCGGTGTTGACACTGAAATATCAACGGCTGCTCACGAATTCATCAGCCCGCGCCGCCCTCGGCTTCCTACCACGACGGAGCAACGCCGCGTCGACACGTGTGCCGCTTTTTCCCGCGACCGTGCCGTAGAATTCGTGAATGGGCGAACACGCGTGCACTTAGAACGTTTACCACAGTCACGGTCTTGTGACCTGACCGCCCCGCGGAAAAACCCTGCCTTTTGTTCGATAACGTCAACTATTTGCTCCGTGAATTAACGAATAAAGATTTTATAGATTAGATCATTACAAAATTCTCTTTGCCCTCGTGTTAAAGCTTGATAAAAAGCGAACGTATTCCAAGTAGCGATTGTATAAAAACTGTCCTCGCACGAAGCGCAATAAAAAGTTAATTTTATGAAGCTACGATGATTCATTGTCGAAATAAGAAATTCCGAAGAACAGAACTTTCAACCGTGACCACGTTCCGTAGGAACACGAAGAGCAAGGCGGAGCGGGGGGAATAATAAAATCGCGAAGAGCCATCTTGGCGACGGTCATCAAAATGGCAGATTTCAAGAGAGCGGCGTCAAGGAGGCGAGGTGGAGAAAGGAGATTTTCGACAGGCCGCTCCGCATCCTCGATTGCGACGAATAGCCGGAGCGAAGAGCGCGCGACTGGCTCAGGCGGGCGTAGCGTGTACGAACTACAAACAATGGCTTTGTTTCCACGCGAAAAACGTGATACAACTGTAAAGTAACAAATATCTCGGCGTAGATCGACACGCGATCCGTCCTTCCGCGCCGCGCCGTTCAGGGCACCACGTCGTTCGCTCGCACTCGCACACACTAGCCGCAGTGCGGTCGGCGTAGCATAATGTAGGTATATACGTTCTCCCGTGTGCACGCACGGACCGCCCGTGTGAATCCCACGTTTCACGTGCACGTCGCTTTAGAAAACGAACAGCCAACAGGGTTTTCTCTCTTCCACGGGTGTATATGCGGGCTGCGCACCGCACCGCGTCGCGCCGCTTCTTTACGAATTCAACGAGACGTAGAGAGACACACGCTGCGGACCTCTATTAAGTATTTAGTTGCGCGACTGGAATCTCTATAATAAGCTTCGCCCGCTAATTGCGCTTCGCCTCTCTCTCTCTCCTGCATGTTCGCGCTCCGTGTAATTTCACCTATCAGGAGTTCCGTTACGAGCCGTAGTATAATATATAGAATATTTCCAAACAGAAACGAAGGGAATCGTCGCATAATTAATGTCCAGGCAACGTGTTTACGAGTACATATTCCGACAGCGATGTAGCATCAATCGCGAGAGTCCGAAGCTATGCGTGACCGGGAGGGAGAGCAAACGGGTAGAGAAAAGGGAATGGACGACACCCTGGATAATCCGATGTTACATGCGAGGATAATTATCGGAATACGGGCAACATGCGTGTGTATTATGAATTTTAAAACTGCACAGCTGTTGTCACGCATCGATACGCGCTGGTCAGCCAGAGGCACCCTCGTGCTCTCTCTCTCTTTCTCTTTCTTCGATATCGCATTTGCAGGTCGTTTGTTTGACAACGTTGATACAACATAATGAAGAGGAGGGTAGGGACTGAAACCAAGGGGTGAAACCGCTTAAGTGGCTATGGATTCCTTTCACTGTGTACATACATATTACTCAAGAAAACCGGCCGACTTCCCAAACGGAAAGGGCGTACCGGATGTTTCAGTTCGCCACTTTAAGGACATGTGGCCGGACAGATAGCCATCGGTCTTGAAGCTAATTAGCGGTGCACAGTGCGAACAAGCAGTCACCGAACCGCGGTTCTACACGTAAAACGCGTGTGACGGTGAACGCCCTTCTTCCTACCCTTGGACTACCTTCTCTTCGTGCTCTCGTGGACTCGGTACGTTTTGATCGTCGGAGAACGATCGACGGCCGACCGTCACGAACGATTTCGCAGCTAGATACCAGCGCGACGTCGCGTTGTTCCGTCGTTCCTCGTTATTACTCGCATAATTTCTCCGAACCTCGTTCAAGGCGCGGCAAAATTACGGGTAGAAGCGAGGATCGACGGGACTTGAATCGTGGTGCGTGCGTGCGTGCATACTCGCTCTAAGTACCACGAACTGCACCTGTAGATCTATACGTATCGTCGATCACGAAAAACTAAATGAAATTCATGACTCGCGATTCACCAAATATAGCGACGAGGAGTTTTAATTGCTTGTCTAATAAAAATCTTTGGTCTATAGAGTTTATCACTATTTAAATCTATTAATCGACTTGTATCGTCTCCTTATTAATTTCACTTCAACTACATTTACAAAATTCGGCAGTAGTACGATTTTCGGTTACGACGAATCCGTACTGTGACCGAAATTGCTACACCACTTTTTCTGAGGACAGCTTGATGGAACGCAACAGGAACATTCTCTTGGAGGACGGAATGCCTTTCAAAGGACGATTCCGCCATTGAAGCTGGCTCGTGTTTACGGCCCATCGAACCCTTTCGCAAAATGGCTAGACTAATTCGCCTCTCGAGTTTCACGGCCAATGTCATCGGCCATTGTCTTCCGAACGTTCTATTCTTTGCCTCTTTCAATCAAGGCGTAACCGCGATTAGAAGCGTGCGCGGGTTACGTACGGGAAAACATGGACTAATTCGAGCGTGAGTAGAAGAATCCGCATACCGAAGGACGCCAGAGAGAAACGAGACGTGAAATTCAAGAAGACTGTTAGAGTAAAAGGGAGAGGAGTACATGTATAGGATACCGAAAAGCTAGAAGGAATCTGGAAGATGATGCCACGGGAAGATGACGCCTCGGTGGCGCCTGTGACCTGCGACACCCTGGTTCGTTTCACAAAATCTTTCCTCGCTGATCTACTATCGGTCCTCATTCGGACTTCCTGTTCGACCTGTGTCGCAACCCAACGAAAAAAACTTTCTCTCGTTCCGATCTACGACGTCTGAGAACAGAGACAGAAGTAAGAGTCGAAGAACCGGTCAGAGCGACGTACCTACGATCTGACTAATAGGCGTTTCAAACGATAACGCGGCGAGACTAATTCGATGCCGCTGCTGCCAAACGATTCCGCGCTAATTACCAGCAGACGGGGTATACGTAATAATCGTCCGGGCGCGGCGAGGCTGAAAATACACACTCGACGCATCAAAGCGCGGGGCACACAAAGGGGCGACAGATCGTTTGGCGAGCCACCGAGGAGGATAAATGATCACCGCGAGTTCAATCTGAGCTCTGGACTCCGTGCACGCGCTACCGTCTGTGAACGTCTTCCAATATAATAAGAATGCAATTACCGAGCGAAACGAGACACCTATAAATAGAGTCCCCGAGGGCCTTCGGTTGGAAAACGGCCGGCTGGAAGGATGCACGGATAAACGGAGAGGCGGAAGAAGAGGATAGTTAATTTGTTGTGTATCAGCGGCAGCAGCAGCAACAGCAGCTACGAAGACAAGATACGAAAGAAGAAGGCACGAGGGCCTGCTTGAGAAAATAACTGAAGATAATTACGCGCATAAATCAGAGTGTTAATATTTGGGGGCGTAGGTAGGTGGTACAGCAGGTATAGTCTGGTTATAAGTAGAGACGGACGCTATCCTCCGATCCGTTATACGTGCACGCCGAGGAAAGAGGACCGGCGAAGGGTGAAGTGGGATAAGAAGACCGCGAAGAGGAACCGAGAACAAAATGATGCCAACTCCGGATCGGTAGATCATTCCTGGCTGTCGGATACGCCTCCTTGTTAGCCAGGGTTTACTTAGTCCTGCGACGCTGCCAGGACGTGCGTTACGCCCGCTAATAGCCCACCGGTAACGAACTACCGTCGGCATTTTTTTCGACGACCTTTTAAAGCGAAAACGAACGCGTCTTTCCTCTCGCCCGGCGAATCTTATCGATCATCCCCCGGTCGCCGTCGCGAAAAAGGATAACTCGCCTCTGGAAACGAATTCCTGTCCGCGAGTTCTCTCATTGCCATGATAAACCATAGCTACGTAGTCGACAGAAAGCTTCACTTCGTCAGAACATTGAGATAGATATATATACATGTTCTTAAATTAACATTATTCCATTAAAGAGAACAGATTGGAAAACTATTCACAGTCAAAGACGTATGACAGCACTGATGACACCTTTTTCTATTAACTACTTGAAAATTTGATTACCTCGTAAATATTGTAATGATACATTTTAATGACTTTTTATAAATTCATCTCTTCTCCCAATCTATCCTTTCTGACATATTCTTTCATATTAATGTGATAAATAATATATCGTATTTAAGACAGCGAACACTTTTACTCATTATTCTCGGTTTATCCAACAATTGCTTACCCTCCTCTTAACTTCCCTGCTACTACCAATGATCATTCGACGATCATACTTACAATTTAATTACACCATTTATTATCTAGTATTTCCAATACAATCTCCGGTCTTTATCGGCATCGGAATGAGAGAATGAGATAGTGTATAGAAAAGGAGGAACGAACGGTGGCGTTGAAACACTCATAACAGGTGGACCGATGGTCCGACTAGCTGTAGATGCATCTTCGAGGTGGGCGGTCCCACACCCCTTAAATCAGCCTGCAGCCACCATAACATTAGTAAGCTTGCCTCTCGCGTTCTCGACCTGCCGTTTATTTGTTTGCTTAGAGCGAGTAATTAGAATCCGATACAAAATGGTTATTATTTATTGGCCAGGACGGAGGGGCAGCGAACGCAGAAGTAGGTAGTAGGGAACACCTCTCTGATTGCCTGGCGTTATTAAACCAGCCGATAGTAGTAGACATCGATGCTGAACCTCTGTAATCGCTTCTTTCTATCTCTATCTCTTTTTAATTAGAATCTTTCTCATGCGCATTATTCACTCTCAAACTAACGTTCGACGCAATTATAAAGAAATCATAGGAATGTGATGACACGTATAAAGATAATTAAAGAATAAATTGTTACTTGCGGATATCAACCTCAAACGATAAAATCGTACTGTTAACGATTCTAAAGCTTCTAGGATGGATGCATTGCGGAGAGGAGGACAGCTATCGCGATGCGAGACGCGTGCGTTAATAAAATATAATGAGCGCACGGTACTCGGACGATGGTATACACCTGACCCAGTGAATACAATGGCCATCGACGACGTTCGGCCGCGGATCACGTAGGCCACGTGTGCGAACGGCTCTTTAATACGGACTCGTAAACCATCCGCGAGAAAAGAAAGCTACGCGACGAGACTGCCGACTCGATCGCCGGTAGCTACCGTGAACGAAACGTGCAAAGGCGTCAGAATACTGATCGATGTCCAATGGTTAATTAATGCGAAACGAACGCTATGAGAAAACAAAGATCGACTGAGCTTTCTGAATTTTTTATCAATTTGATAAAATTTGTATATCGTTAAACGACACGACCCTGGCAGATTGTAATTATTCACCGATATCTCCGTTATCGTGACCGACCGTGAAACTAGATTTTCCATTCGGTTATCAGCTAATCGACCGATTTATTTATCCGGGCAAAAATTCAACGAAAAAGGGAGAGAAATGTCGAACCACGCTACCGACGTTGATTAGCTTCCGTGTTGATTTAATTAACGACGGGGGAGTAATTGGAATGCCTACCGACGTTGCCCCTTCTTCCCACCCACGAACGACACCCCCGTGTCGTTTGCTTCACTTTGTCTCCCGCATCCCATCACCCTCGTATTCTCACAGTCTAACCGTTGCATATTCATCGATGAATTAATATATATACATAGCTGTATGTATACATATATCCATGCGCTAAAGCCGCTCGGTGTTCAACACCTGACTGCCCTTTGGAGAACAAATTTTTCTATTAACCGAATATCAAAGAACCCGTATCCAACAGAATATCCGTTAATTCCGCGAGGACGTGTTTGCCAATAATTTGCGAAAGGAAATGGACGCAAACTACGCCTCGGTCTTATAAGAAAACACGAGTTTTGAGATAAACGAGAACAGGAGGCACAGTAGTGAAATGAGACCAGGATTATCAACGGCGAAAACATTTTTACGCGTTTGCCGATAGACGAAACGAGCCGGGCAGAAAGTACGCGAGGCTCGCGTGATAGACGAGATCGCGCATGCTGCAAATGCGAAAAAGACAGCGTGTCTACTAAGAGGAGAAGAGAGAGAGAGAGAGGCGGGAGGTTCGTTTCCAATTTCCGCGGAAGCGCGAGACTCGTCGCAAAAAGGGAGCCGTTGTATGGTTACGTTCGTACGGCGGCCATAGGCGAGCGTATATCGCGGCGATGTTATCCGCAAACACGCGGGTTCGGCCAATTTATCCCAAGGGATGAGGCGGACGTGGCCAGGAGTCCGGGTGTGGGGCAACCTTGTCCAGCGGAATGAATTCAGCATGCAGCCCCTGTGCGGTTCAACCGCCTCCACCCCTTTCGCAGACCACCACCTCGTGCTACAGCCCCCACTTCCCGAACCGCCACGCTGCTTCATCCCCTTGTTCCTACCTCTCCGCCTTTTCCATCGACGTTGAACGGCCGTTAAGGCCGGCTCGAACTATCTCTCCCGACCAGGAAACGACGCGTGTTTAACAGAAACGGCGACCGATCGCAGCGAATTAATTTTTATTAGACGACCGCGCTATGATTACCCGGCAACATACTTCGTAGATAGTCGTCTTGGCTTAATTAACCGTTCCTAAAAGCTCGCACGTGCAATGACACAGATTCTGTTTTTTTTTGGAGGAGCTCCGTATATTTTGAGAAAGAAAATGAAATTTAAACGAGTTTTAAGAAGAAAAGCTGCCACATTTTAGTAATTTCTCCTCGCTGGCTATGGTAAATACGGTAAAGAATATGAATAACGTGGGTAATCCTTAACTCGTCCGGTATCGGACACTAGTGATCCGCTCCACATATTGGCGGTTTGGTATACACCGGCTGCCTGATTGCCACGAGGGCTCTTAGATTTATTGACCTGTCAATGGCGGAGCGCGAAAACGGCGAATTTACAACGCCGCAGGTGTTAAGTTCCGCCGTGCGTGTAATAACGGCCTGATCCCGGAGGCCTACGGTAAGCCACACCGTAATTATATTTCCGAACCTCTGGTCCGCCACCTTTGTCATTATCACCGGAGGCGGCGTGGCCGTAACTCAATGAGATCTATTGCGTGGCTCCTTTCCCTCGACGATTCGACAAACCGCGAATCCACGATTTTTTAATCGAATCGCGCACGCAACGAAACCCGAAGTACAAATTACATTTAAGAAAAAGTGCAGCGAATTTATAACTGATATGTGCAATTTTTAAACAGGTCGTTCGACGTGTATAGGTTCATTTATACCATACAGAGATCGATGCTCAGTGTAACGAAATATCATAACAATGTTAAATGGCAATCAGAAGTTGCTTACCTTGAGCCGAGTGAGTCGAGGTTCTTCCGCGGCTAATTTCGCCAATGCCTGATAATCCCCCTGCGCCGCTCTGACCAACCACTCACGTGACTTCCCGTCCAGTTGCTGCTTCCCAAAGCAATAATTGCCTCAATTAACAGGGGTTATTCGCGATATCGAACAGGCTCGGTGCGCGATAACGGCCGACACGGGAACAACGGGACCGACGTTCCAGGAGAGAGATCCGCTTCTCGGTTACAACAGGGGAAATTTTAATTAAGACCTCGATATCGGGAGATCGTGCGCGTTCATCATCGCACGTCGTACCGAGCCAAGGGAATCGTCTCTCCGGGCAGGTCATTCCCATAGTTCCGCGGACTGGATCGCGACCCATGAAAGGAGACTAACTTACCGAGGCAACGGAAGCACTATCATCCTCGTCTGCTCCCTGCAGAGAAAAAAGAAAATCAGTCAATTAACCGCATAAAAAATCAGTCTTAGCGAGGTACGTCACGCGCGACGCGACGGGATGATCCCGTGAATCGGCCGTGAAAGAATCGAGAACCGGTCGCCCGCAAGCGATCGCTCTATATGGTCCTGCGGAACCAACTGTGCTCTCGCTCTCATTGTGTTTGATCCCTCTCCTTCGCTGGGGAGGTGCCCTCGCGCGCAGTTACGAACGCACGAGGGAGAGTGCAGGGAGAAGAAAATGCGTAAAAACAGCGGGACGCCGAGCGCCACAAACGCACTCCGATCATCAGATTGATATACGGATCCAATAATTGATTCTCTGACGCAAGACTGCGGGAGGTTGAACCAACTTACGCAACCCCTGTCGACCACCACTGGGTCGAGGGCAAGTGATGGACTTTGACTGTTGGCTAGATAGACTCCCCTCTCTTTCTCTATTATATGCTACTATACTAAAGCATGCTTACACTATTTCGGCAAAATGCATTCTAATGTCAGTTACTTGAATAAGAGTAAATCTAACAGACTTGCTCGCGCAAAGGGTGACTCCACGAGTGTACGATACTTTTTACGACATAAAACACATCTACATTCGTGAAGCAATCGGAAGAGTCAGAGGAGAAGGAGAAGTAGGAGGATGCGGTGAGGAGCGGCTGATCCCAAGAACGCTAAACGACTACTCATCCCTGTTAAACTGTTTGTATTTTCACTCGTCACGGCTGCATCGTCCGTTTGAGGTGCTCACATCGACACTCGTATCGGAATCAATCGTGACTCTTCGTAAATTACTTTCAACGAGGCAAGGTGGGACCGGGGGGGGTGTACGGACCGAATTCGGCCGAGTCATCATTAGCCGGGGCCCTGATATATCTCTATCGATCGACACCACCTCGCGTGTCCTTAAGTGAAATCGTGATTCGAGAGAGCAATCGCCGCAGTCCGTCGCGGCGGATTTAAGAAAAAGCCGAACTCGCCGCGATATAGACCGCACGCGTTCCACGGTTAATTTAATCTCGTTCGTAATCCCTGACCGCTAGCAACCATTCTCGAACGGTATGTAAATTTCGTTCGAACCGGTCTCTCAAACTCCGCGAGTATCGCAGCTATATTTTTACCCCTTCTTTCTCACCGACGACTGAGAACCACTGATCTCCCGTCGCGTCAGGTGGTGCAGCCAGCTACGTTCCCAGCTTTCGTGTGTTACAGGCTTCTCTCCCTCTGTCTCTCTCATGGCAAACTTGCCTGTGCAAATGTATCGACACACACACACACACACACACACACACACGTATATACACCTATACACGATGGGGATAGTCTTTATTAGGGACGTATCCCGCATGTTATCATCGATCAGTGATTCGACAATCGTATTTTCAATAAGCTGTTGTTATTGCCTCCGGCCTGTTGAACAATAATCGGCGCGAACGAGATTCGGTTGCTGCTTCATTCGAACGATCAACCCTCGATAAGCGAAAGAAAAGAAGTGAATAACACGCGTTCGGGTAGCGATTTCATTGATCGAAAACGACGTGAGAGAAGGGACCCAGGAAGTCTACGACATCGAACTGCCATTTCTGAGTTTACCACTAAATGGCACGATAGACTGACCAGTGAACATTAAGATTCTTGTCACCGGTAGGTTTTGTTGATTTTTCAACTGATCGGGACGAAGAGATCGTCCGTGGGGTACAGAAACACTTGTTTCCTCCGGTATCTCCGGTTCAGAAGTATGGAAATGGCATGTCTTATGTCGACCGAGATAACTCCGTGAACGGACGAGCAAACCACAAGAAGAAGCTGATACTGCGAGAAAGAGAGAGTCTGTTTGATCATAATGGGATAGTTATCAGATAAGCTTATAGACGGACGGTAATCGTAATAGCATCGCAACGATGGCTTCTCTGATTCATCTTAGCCAGGGGGTCGAGACGTAGGCAAAGGCGACGGACGGGGAAAAGAGAGAACGGAGAAGACAGATCCATCCTGATCGGCGCCTGGACCCGTCAGCGGGTCATTGTTTCACCGTAATTAATATTTTAATTGAGATCACCAAGAATTAATTAATGCAACGGCGCGGCGTCGTTAAACCCTCCCGGTCTGGACTGTTCATTTAATCGATCGAAACACGGCGCCCTGTCAGTGGTGTACAGCCCGTTCCATGAATTTCGTCGACTATCACGACTTCACGCTGAGCGTAGAACGCCCCTCAGATATTATCTCAAGGCTAATTTTTTACGTCGTCGTTATTTATATTACCGTTACGATTACGCGAACTCCCCCCTTCCCGCGTCGCGGATGTAATTTAAATTCCACCGCGAAGAACTTTTAATTCGCTGGACGGACGTACGCATGTATAAGTGAGTACGCGATTCTTTTCCATACGCATGTGTATCTTCGCGGCAAATACGCGGAACAATTTGACTTCGCGATCGGAGATACGTACGTACTTCCTTACACACGCGTGCCCGTGTCACCGGGCGGAGCCGAACTTTTCAAGGATCCGAACACGCACTTAAAACTTTTCCTGCCGAAAACTTGTCACAGACTCTCGAGATTCGATGTCAAAGATTCTCGGCTCCTTCACGGCTCCCACGGTTTGTTCAAACTCTATTATCTTACCCCGTAGAGCCGGGAAAAGGGGGGAAAACAGAGATGAACGCTACGGACGAATCACCAGAGAAAGAAACAACGAGCGTAATGGCTCCTAGAAACGAACACAAAAGGGACCATGAGAAATTTCCATGACGATCCTCTAGGTTGTTAACGCAAACCGTACGCTGGCGCGCCGCGGCGTCGACGTTGATTCCAAAACATTTTCTCTCCGCTCTCTAATTAAATTAAATACGCTCCTCCGGCTAATTTCGCAAACGTGGCCGTACTTGAAACGCAGGGATGTTCGAATGGTTCGGGATGCACGTGCTGGTCTCGCATTCGCTGTTCCGTTGCTTTCCCCGGGACAAATGAAAAGAATAAAAAGTAACAGAGACCGAGGAAGAGGAAAGGAGAACGAAATGAAAGAGGAAGAACGCACGCGGTTGCTCTTCGGGGTGGAAACGTTTTAATAAACGGACGTGTGCTACCCCTCCGAGGGGGCGTATAAATATATTCGGTTGTTCCAACGAGTGGAAGACGACAGAGAAGAGAGAAACAGAGTTAACTCGGGTCGAGAAGGCGAAGAGTCAGGGGAGGGTTGGATATATCGGTAAAACGGCAAAAGGAGCCGGAAGGGGAAAGGGCGGCGGTGGCGCGAGAGGTTTAGGGAGAGGCAAAACATGTTGCGGCACGAGCTGCCTCAAGAGCACCGCAGAATTAGCTTTATTATAACCTGGGGGCCATCCATACATGCCTAACAGAGCACGAACATTCGCCGGCCAATAAGCCGAATGCTAACCAAACATTTTCGCGACTCGCCGCACCCTCGAATTTATCCCTGCCACACGACGGCCTGGTAAAGCCAACGGAGCATCAGAGCCGTGGGGCGGAAGAGGATCGATTTCGCGAATTAAACCCGGATATCTATCTAATGCGCCCGTTAATGTTCGACCGCGAGCGATTAATATGCCGATCGTTTGTGGGAATCTATCCCAAAAGATTACTCATGGTCGGGGAGGATAAAACAGCTTATAGATTTCATCCCATGTAATGGAACGTCCAATAATTTGATTCAATAAAGGAATCCTAGTTACCGTATTATAATTTAATTACATCAAAAGCTTACATCAAGAGATCCTCAGTTACGCGATATCCACCCAGATATCCCGACATCCGCGCTACCTGATCCCGAAAGCCCTCCATCGCGGAGGCGGACGATGTCCTCTAACGAGCGTCGTTAGGAGGAACTTTTCCGGCGGTCTGGCGGCGGACGAACGATTAGGCCCGGATTAGCGCGCGAGATCGATTATGCGACGCTGCGGATAACGTTGGCCTGATTTATTCCCCTAATGGGCGTTCGCGCATTCATTTCGTGGCCGTACGAGGCAATTCCACGGGCCTTCGTCGGATGGCGGCGGCCGCACTGTCGCTGACAGGAAAACTCTCGCTGGGTGATTCAGCGTTCGGTTCGGCGACGCCTCCCAACGACCACCATAATGCCTACACACCTAGCACCCAGCCGATACCCACCTACCTAAACGCCATTTCCATCGGCCGCTATCGTCCGGGATCATAATCCAAGGTTTAGTCCGGAGTCGGACGAAATCGCGCCGAAGTGCGGACTGCTGTTTGAATCAGACACGCGGAATGGATGAACCATGCGATCCACCGTGCGTCCATATACAATCGACGCTATAGCTCTGTCTCGTTTGCCTGCGGATCTGTTCCCGTGGATTCTGGCAAACGGACAGCTAGTACGTGTCGTAAAAGTATTTCCCATCAATGGAATCTTAAGCCCAATGGATAAATTTAAAAAAATTGTCTAATCTTAAAAGGCTATCTGTCGAAATATTTTGATTCACATTCGAGTCACGTGAATTAATGAAATGTTCTAAATAAAAGCTACAGAGTTTTGCACAACTTTCTCTTCGAAACGTCTTGTTCGAATCAAACGGATAGTCTCATTACGAAATCGAATAAGGCAATTGGTCTCTGAACCTCGGTAATTTTTCATATTGAAATACGAAGTGGCTGGTACCGTGCCACGTTCGACAAGGCCGAGCATCGAACGATTACACGATGGTGCAGCGCGGCGGTGAGAGAGAAATTCAGCGTGGAGAGACGATTATTAGCTGTGGCCGGTGCCATGACGGCACCGGGGGTAATTCATAACCGGGTAGCTCGTATTTTCGCGGAGCTGGCCACGTCGAATTTGGTCCGGATGGAGAACACAGAGAGCATCGATGGCGCTCCCCCAACCACCGACCGGCCTCCGTTGACAGGATTATATTCGTACGTACCTATCGTGTTCCTCGGTGTACCTCGGTCCCGCAATACGCGTCGCGCGATCATATTCCCGTCGACTAATAAATTTACCACGGTACTCGAGCGCGCCAGCTATTCGTATGCTGTCGTCGCTCGATTGCCCTTTTCGGCAAAGCCACTGTTTCGAGGGTCTTCCGAGGATAATGACAACCGACGAGATTTTATATCGAACCAGTAATCGTCTTTAATAAATCGGATCGAATATACAGATAAGAATAATAGAAGACTGATAGTAAAAGATGAGACGTCGAAAACCAATATTATAAACTATAAATATAATCGTGATTTATGATCGTAATGGGAATTAATACACACAGAAAAACAGTGATATCTAAAACAGCAACATCATCGAACGCATTCATTCATGAATTCCTGTATTAAACGAAAACGCTAATGAAAGAGACGAGGTAAGCGGACAGCGATCAGGCTTAACCGTCCTTCGGGTAGTTTTCTCTCTTAACGAGTTTATCGCATCCTCTTTAACGTTATTAACACGGGCTAACGAACTGGAAGTGCCGAGTCACCGTGGTCCTACGCCGAACGCGAAGCCACTGTTCCACCAGGTACGCGTGCACACCTGTGCTTGTGTGGTGCACAGCTCTATACCTATAGAAGAGGTTGTGAGTACAGGGCGAGAGGCATTCGCTCGACGGGACAGGTTACGTGTATAAGGTGGGATAAAGGTACGTATAGGTACAGACCGGGTTGTCTGTGCGGCCCTGATACCCCAGTCTCTGGGCTAATTCCGAGGTGTAATCTGCGGGTACCATCTCAATGGATTAGCATATAGATAGCGAGGTGGGTTGACCGTATATACATATACGCGCCTAGACCAGCTCAGAGGACGCGGCCATGTCGGTTTTGGTCTCCGGACGTAAGGGGGTCAGCCGATGCGACACCCCCGCAATCGTATCAAACGAACCCCAAGCGGTTCGTACATCGAACTCCCTGATTAAGAAAACAGTGGATCGATCGACTAACGAGCTGTTTCCTTCTTCGCTTTAATATTCAATTTGGGAGTCGCGATTCTTTACTCGACGACGATTTAAGGCGTCATAATTAAATCTTTAACGATTATTTTCGTGAAACCACTTGAGAATTTCAAGCTGAAGACGATGAGCAAAAACAGTTAAAATGTACGATTGTTTCTTTGAACGAGATGAGAGAGCAGAGAAGAGAGAAGAGAATGTACTGGGAGGAAGTGTGACTGACATGAATGGCAGTTTGCCATTGGCAGCGGCCACATGGGGAGGAGTAGACGAGGACGGGTACCGAATATTTCGCTCGGAGGTGATTCGGTCGCGAGGTAATTTGTGCTCACAGCGGGGCTGAGCAAACATGCGCAACAGGGGTGCCTCGAAAAATTAAATAACTCGATGACTGGTCACATTCTCCGACACGCGGCATACATAGCGGAGAATAAGGACATGCACGTACGTACTTCCACGCACACTCCTCGGTAGTGATGGCTACAATTGCTACTTTTGAATTTCGAGCGATTCGATCACGTTTGTTCCTCAAAGTGATTCCTGATTTCATGATCGCCTCTAATTGGTGTATACAGAGAAATATTTGCTATGTACGGACCCCATACGAATCGTGCACATTTAAAGTAATAGTAAACTAATAATTCTGAACGCTATCTCTGCTGCTCGGCAGCTCCATTCGTAAGGCGTCCGCGAGGAGGGCGCCCCGCTTGAATGACGTGGCCCTCTTCTCTCTCTGATCTGTCTTCCATTTTCTTCGACCACGGACGCGGACAGTCGGATATCCCTGGGGAACGGTCCCGCGTAGCAGCGCGAGCCCGGTGGAAGCTAGGTCCCTTTGGGCCCAGGGAGCGAGCGCCGGCCCCCCGCAGACTTATGAATACAAATAGCCGCTCACTGCGCGACTCAGATTCCTGATAAGGTACACTCCCGGCTTACCAGTACGGTCGACTAGCATAAAGTACGGGCTTAGGGCCCTCGCAGCCACTGACGCGACACACCACCTTTTAACGAAAGATTATCCTCGCGACGGAGAAAGATTCGCATCGGACGATATCGTTCTTGTATCATTCGCAAGAAACGACTATGGAATGTACGAATGACCTCATGACGGATTATATAAAAGATGAACCACATCATAGAACCCTCTATGCGAACAGGGAGACATATATCATTCGCTTCGGACGAACACCCACGATCCTTCCGGGCAGTATAATCATCGATATGGCAAAACATATAACGAAATGGAAGTTATAAATTCGAATACGTAAAATGTTTCATAAGTGATTAATACGGAACAGGATTTGCGGGTAACGGAAACGGATGCTTGTTAATTTATGTGTATTCCGTTCGAGAAGTATGTATCAAAGTTCCAGTAATAGACACCCATGACACTCTATGATCTTGATAAAACAATATGAATATTCAGCATTTGCAACAATCTATCTGTCCCTATCGCCGTCTTCTTTATACGAGCGCGGAATGCATTTTACAGTGCCGATAACAAATTACGCGTCTTCATCCATGTTCAGCCTTCCAAGCAGAAAGGAATGCCATCGGTCGATCGGTCATTCCCCGGTTTCATCCGGTCGATCAGTAAGAAGATACCCACACTCCTGCCGCGCGTTTCACGATTGGAGACAGTATCTGGCTTTATCTGCGGCTAATGTCGTGTAAGAACTACGCCTTCTTCGATCTACTGACAACCATTTGTTCAGACACTCGTGACCACGAGACGCGGGAACAGACACAAAACTTTGTAACGAATCTACAATGTACATACACGTGTACCAACGTTCCTTGCTTCCTTCGACAAGCAAATAAAAAATGACCAAAGCAATGCAACGATTTCTTTCTACCAACCAGCAGTGAGATGACGAAAATCATTATATAGTAAAGTGTGTGGACTCAATTTTGACTCCCACTACCTGTATTTAATTTCTCTGGCGTAAAAACTTCGTATTCTACAATTCGATAGCTCCCACGTCGACCGAGCGTAGATCCATTCAATTTGTCAACGGAAGGTCATCGTATAGACTGACAGTTAGGCGGTGCGAAAGAAGGAAAAAAAATGAATAATGAAAAGAGAAAGATTCCTGTACCATAACCGGACCACCAAGAACGACGTGACCCGGAAGGGTGGAGACTCGTCCGCTATCGTGACAGTCACAATCAGTTTTCGACGTACTCCCTGACTGTCACTACGGGAGACGGACACCCGCGGACGAAGGTAGTCCCCAGTCAATGGCGCATACGAAACGAACAAATCAAGCAATCCGATTTTGTACGGTTCTCCCCGTAGTGAAAAAAAAAGTCCTTTCGCCGTTCCCGGCAGGTTGAATGAACTTTCGTTCATCCTCGGTGAGAAGATCTTTGTATCCTTTCCATTCACAGACGTTTCTTAATAACTGAATAAAAATCCAACGGCTGGAGCCACGAGGAGGCAAATTGGAGGAGCAAGAAGCAGTTAATACTGGATACCTTTAATCGGACCATCTCGGGGCGAACAATGGACACGCTACATCTACTTTTTCGTCGCTTCCTCATCAGCATACAGTCACTTTCACACGAGTACATAAAGAATTCTGTCGCGGAAGCGCGAGGGCGGGTCTGGACGCGACAGCCTAAGCAAACAAATATTGGGCGCCCGCGGAACGGCACCGATTTAAATGATAATGTGCGCTATGTGTGCTTCCGAGATTAACTCGTAATAGGCCAGAATAAATGTTGGCCAACCCGTTAGATGTATCTAGTACTGGTACACAGAGAACAGTAGGTGCTAACTACTTCTGTAGACAAGCCTGTTTAGAGCGGTGTCCTGCGTGCGCCTCGAAAGGTGCGGGTGAATTTATCCCGCGTCCGATGCCCGGCGCCAAGGAAAGATTGCGAGTCATCGCCTCCGCCGATCAGGATATCATCGTTAGCATAACGCCGATAAATAATGATCAACTTTATGATTACGCAATACCGATACAGCCTATAATTATATGCAGGCTGCTTATTAAACTACTCGATATACGATTATCGTTCAACGGGTTGTATTACGTTGGCCTATCGGAAATAATTGCGAGCGAGAATGAACTATTCAAATTTCAATAAGAACAAACCAATTTCTTACCCGTGGAATGTTAGCGTTTCCATTTGAGTACGTTCGTTTAATTCCTAAATCAACATATGAATAACTAATATTATCGAAGCTCGTATAAATTTTCTTTAAGGATGTATTGGCTATACAGTCAATCCCAAAAGTTTATGCACTTTAGAAACGCATTTTTTAAAAAGAAATCACACGTCGGAAGAACATTGCTAATAATAAACAACCAAAAAAAATTTTCGATTTTTCCGAGATTTATCCAAGGGGTACCCCTTCAGATTTTGCGAAATTTTCGTTTTTCCTCAATAACTCCTAAACCGTTGGTCATACGGGAAAACTGCATTAGACCTTTCTTGTAGAGGACGACGAGATCTACAATTTCTGTATAAAAAGTTTTCGCTAGCATTAATATTTAACGAGTTATTGACGAAAAACGAAAAAACAGTTTTTTGCAAATTACTCGTTAACTATTGATGCTAGCGAAAAATTTTTATACAGAAATTGTAGATCTCGTCGTCCTCTACAAGAAAGGTC
>NW_017157933.1:786360-807359 GCF_001652005.2 Ceratina calcarata
TCGATACTTAATTAGATATTTCCTTCTATACTTTTTAGCACGTAGCTATTTATTATTAGCATTATTCTTCCGACGTCTGATTTCTTTTTAATTATAGGAAATGCGTTTCTCTAAGGTACATAAACTTCTGGGATTGACTGTATAGCCAATACATCCTTAATTTGAGCTTGCTTGCAGGCGAATCTTGATGGCGTTTAACGATTAAATTCTATCAAGAAAGCGCGGTCTCGTAACCGGAATAAAAAACACCACGAAGACGAGTGATAGCGAGCGAAGGTCGGAGACTCTTCGAACTATGAGGTAAGTTTGCCTCTGGGGGTGTCTTGTCGGTGTTGTCGCGGATAGGATCATGCAGGCCGCACCCCTCACCCCTCGCCCGTGAACCTCTTTGCATATACATTCTGTAAGATTACTTTGTGCGGTTTACACCCTCGACCCAGCCTCTCCCGTTCCGCTGCTTGTCCTTCAACACACCTAGCAGCCCTCGCAGCTCTGCGAGAGCTCGCTGCTCCTTTTGCCAGGAGGCAAACTACCCGGCAAGTTTCACCTAGAGGATCCCTAATGTATGCGAAACTATACGAGAGAAATTCCAAGTTCGGCATGGCCGTGTTAGGTGCCTTTACGATGAGTATCTCGCAACCCGGTCTCGCTCTTTTACTTGCTACGAGGTAAAGGACGAACTGCTACCGAGAAGACTCGGCTGGTAGAAGAGGCGAACACGCGTGATCCTAATTAGAACGCGTCCTCCACCCCTTGTCGAACTAAAAGCGGCTTTCTTGTTGCCCCGAGTATCGCGAGACATACTGTTCGCGAGTTCTTGAACAACCCAAGTTCGGGGAAGAAAGCTCGAAGTAGCTGAAAAACTACGTAAAGTAGTCGAAAAACTAACGAGAGAGAGAGACGGTATCCATCTAATCGTTAGTTTGTTTCGCGTCGTGTCTAAACACGACTGTAACGTCATAGTTGTTATAAGGGACACCGTATTCGTAGAAAGGATGGAGTGTATACGATTACGGAAATTCTCACGGCGGTACAACGCTTAATAGTATTCTTTACCACCCACATTTTCAGCGTATTTACATAAAAACGAGCCACAAGTCCCCGTAGCACGTAAACGCGGTGACTACGAATAACCGCATTAACTTTCCGGCATCGTTTTAATATTTCCTTTCGTTAACGTGAACGTTGAAGCACCGAACGATTTGGTGATGCAGGAGCATCGTGTTAATCGTCCTGCTCCAAATCTGACGTGTTTATTCAACACTATTCGTAATTTTAATCATAAACATATTGAGAGTTTCTAAATGTACGATCAAGATGCTCAAATCGTCAATCCACTGCAATTACATGCACAAAGAGACAAGATAAAAAGTGAATACTACCGAATAAAAAATATTAAAAAACAAGCAAGAAACAAACTAGAAAATTTAAAGAAGCAAACTACTAAAATAACGCTCTAATAACATCAAACATGTGACTATAATCTGCAAAAATATAAAGTCAGTATCTATATAAATTCACTTTCAATCGTGTGAAAGTTTTCCCTTTCACGATTCCCAGAGCTCCCTAATCGCCGACGTCACGGTACTATAAGCATTCATCACGTATCGTGCGGCTGCATTCAATGACCCATAACGAGCCTTTCGAAGAAAGCACGACGGAAAATTACGTGAAACGTGTTGATGCGGCAATCGGCCGGCCGGTAAACGACGCGGCACGCGACACAACGTTAGACACAGGGCTCATTGAGGATGCGAAGGGTGAAATACCACGGCCACGCCGCATGATAATTACCGCGAAGAAATCGCCGGTTGACGCAGGGCGGACGGCCTGCCTCTCGAGAAAGAGCTCCCAAGAGATTACAGGATGTCCGGAGGCGAGAGGATTCTCTCGGTGTGTCCCGAAATCCTAACCACGTTCACGACTAATAAAAATTAACAACCGACCGGTTGAAAGCGTACATGAAAGACGGACCGCCACAAATAGATGATGACAGCTGAATAATAAATAATTATGGTTCGACCCACGCGCCACCCGCGAGGCTTCTTCACAGTGCGTAGACGAAAGACGATTTCTATCACCGATTAACTATCATATCAATTACGTATACTTAAAATATCGGATGATATTTTTTATTGAATTGAAAGATTGTTGAACGTTTCTCTCAGAAGATGAATGCACATCATGCAGAAAGTGTTCTATTGTACAAAAACACTTGTACAAGGAATACGAAAATTTATGGAAAGAAGCGAACGTTTCGGCGTTCTCGGAGCATGTTTTTATCGGCGAGTTGTGCCGCGGTGGAGCGAAGCGCAAGGGCACTCCTTCCTTCTGACTGCCACGAACAGTTCCACGTGGCCGGCTCTTTTAATCGTTCGGCACGATAAACATATCGAAATTATGATGAAGAATCGAGCAGACGTAAAAGACGAGCGAGCGGTTGCGGTGCCCGTGCAAGCTTTTGCGGCCACGGCGGAAAGGGTCCCTTTCCCGTCTACCTCCTCCTCCACTTTTAATTTTCAGGCGCGGCTAATTATGATTTACAGCAACATCGACGCAACATCCTGATCGGTACGCGAGATACCGCCCGCAGGATATTCAAATGCGATGAATATTACTCGCTGCGATAAACGGCGCAGAAACAACGACAGAGAACGAAAGAAGGAAGAAACGGCGGGAGAGCAGAGAAGAAGAAGGAGGAGGATGCAAAGGAGCTGACTGGCGCGGAGGCGCGCGTGTAAAGGATACGAGAAAAGGATTCTTAGTAGTCTATTCGGTATGCAAGATGAGCAGTCAGACTTGTACGCACCGCGTCCCTTCCTCACTGAAAAAAGAGGATGAAACGCGTATCCTTGCGTGTGGATTATTCGATATATCGACAGCCAGTGCCTCGAATCGTTCGCTTTTTGTCGTATAACTCAGTGTCAAACGCGCAATAGGATGCTCGCAGATAGATAACTACGATTTGAAGGCGGAACGTTTAAAAACGCGTGGTGTTATTAGCCGATCTTATCTCGGGGAACTAAAAGATACTTATTTATAGCCGTAGAACAACTTGATGCGTGTTCTCACATGAATTACATCCGCGTGAAGATCATAACGAGATAGCAGGGGCTTTCTGTTAGAGCAAAGTGATTTGTCGATATCTTATACGAGGGGAGAGGAGTACGTCAGAACATTAGCTGCGCGATTACGCCGTTTGTACGTTTAATAGGCAACTGTTTGAATGCGTAACTCGAACCCGCATGCACACGCAGCACCGTCGAGTAATTAACGCCGCGCATAAGGCCCATAGTATTAATAATAAATATCAATATCCATGATCCCCGCAATAATCACTCGTTGTTCCCCTTTGAATACGTTTTCACTCATAATCAGCCACGCGCTACTTTCCCCGGCCGTATCTTGCCGTTGAATTTTGCAATAGTTTGACTCCGTATTTCAACCGAGCCACCGATTACCAATCACGATTAGACAGGCGCACCTTATAGCGCAGAGAATGTATTTCCGAAGCGGTGATGGAATGCTCAACGCGATTTGTTAGTCAATGAACTGTACGGATACGTATTGTACGAGGTACGATCTCGTAAACGAAAGGGGAATAATTGTTGTGCGACTTTTGCGCAATCAAGACGAGGACGCGACACTCAGGAACAGGAACAAACAAAGATTATTAGAAGATTATCGATTTACCTTGTCTGATCGCTTTTTAGTAGGTGTGATAGCGCCGTTCGATCTGCCCTGAAGATCGGTTTCGCTAGCCATCCGGTTGAAACGTTGCATCCGCTCGCGAAAGCTTAATTGCTCGGTTGAGCCGGGACTCGCCGGTACAGCCTCATCTTCCTGCACGTTCAATATCCCGAATTGCTACGTCTCAGAGCATAATGACGCGAAGAAATGCTACGTTTAACTACGTCTGCATATTTACTAAAGGCGTGACATCAACAAGGGAGACAATAACAGTGCAAAAATGTGAGATCATGTGTAAAATACGAAAATTCGGCGATAAGAATATTATTGGAAACGAATGTTTATCTACGGTATTGTATCATGCTACTAACTAAGGCGAATAATATTACGTACACAAGGTGTATATTGAAGCATGCTGAATAGCCGTGGAGTTTTGGAGTTAAAGCTCTATCGTCTACGAAACGTGTATACGGATTCTATTGCTGTTATATTGTTATGCAAGGACGTTAAGCTTTCGATACACGAACATCACTGCTGACTACACTACCTTCTCTATCATACTGCTTAAGTGACATTTACTGTAACGGCGAACACCTTTCTACGCGCTTAACGCTATTGCTCAATAACACCCAAATTATCTAGACTCCCTAATTAACCGATAAAGCGAAGACGTGTTCAACCATATTATCGTTTGCATACTTATTTACAAGTACAACCACCAACCACGAAACCGTGAACAACATATATGTACGTACATTGGACGAACGTAAAGAACTTGAAATTTTATCAAATTATCTTATTTTACAATAACAGAAAAAATCTATCCTTCTAATCAACTCTTTTTTTTAATAGTATTCTTTATTCGGCTTCGAGTAACATAGATAAAACTTCACGTTCTTTACTTTTTGCCACACATATTTAATAAATAATGTGCGAGGAAAAAACTCACCTTGATAACCGCCTCCGATCCTCCCCTGTTCCTGTCGACGTTCTCCTTATTCTCGATCTTGATCTTATCTTGACTTTTACGGCGTGGTGGTACGGGAGGCGACGACGTTGAAAATCCGGTCTCGTCGGGATCGACTCCATTTCTTCGCGCGTCGATCGCGGTCTCTTCGCGTGCGAAATTCGAACACGACTCCTCGTGCGTGCTCGCGTTATTCACCGACGGACTCAGGGGTGCGGGTGGCGGAGGCCTATAAGGTGGTGGAACTCGTAAAGGAGAAACCGGTGCAGCTATGTCAGGGCTAGCGATGGGCGATTCGTACGGCTCTGGGATCGTCAGTTCCAATGAATTTTCACGATACTTCTTCTTGAGCACTAAGTATTTCTCACCCTGCACAAACAATTTTTTGTTGAACCTCGTCAAGTAGCTCCAATGACGCGAACGATCCAGTTCAAATATTCAAACACTGTGCACCGACATTTCTGTTAATCTTACATCTTTCTAACAATAGAACATATGATAAAAAAAATAAGATTCGGAGGTCAATCCTCTAGTATTCAAATAAATCCGGAATCTTCTCAAACCACGAAAGCAAACACGTAGGGCATACAATTATTAGACAGTATTAACAATAAATTCCGTTCAATAAAAATAAAACGTGTTGTTGATAACAAGCGTTTTTTTCATGAATCCCGAGAGATAGTAGAAAAACCGGCAACGTCGCAAAACGCGCAACAAGTCGCTCCTGTCAAGAAATAAGGAAATCGTTCGATGACGTACCTCTTCGTTCTTTATCGTAGCGAGGGTGTTCACGTACTCCTTGAACCGATTCCGTGCCTCAACTGCAACGTAAATATACGCACTGTTCACCTCTAAAGTATTCTAGTGTGACAAGCGTCAACGTTCGTCCCATGTTTACACACGGCACATCGTCACTTTTAGGTCACACCTTACGAAAAGTAAGACAGCGAACCGTGCGCCTTGTGCGTCGGATATTTAGCCTACCTCGCGTTTCTGGGTCTGTTAGGAACTTCTTGAAGTGCTTCACTACGTCGTGATTACGAGCGGTGCCACCGTTTTCCAATAAATATTTGCGTATCTCCTCGATAGACAGCTCACTGGGCGTCGCCATCTTGGCCACTGCTGGTCGGCACAGCAGCGCCACCATCCTCTTGCGGCACCGTCGGTAAATGCGACTTCTGTGTCGCGTGATAAAGTGTACGTGTGTGGAAAGAAAGCATGCAGAAAAAGTGACACGAAATAAAAGAAGATCTCGACGAACATTAACTGTAAGTACTGCGAATTATTACTTTTCACACGAAACACGAATTAAAGTCAATCACAAAGCACGTGAATTCGTTAATCCGTAGTATAATGTGCGCAATAGTATTGTTATAAACAATATAACCTTTCGTGGCGTAGTGTCGTTGTAGGATGTTTAAATTGCTACCTCGAAATGCAAATAAAAATTACGTATGCGTGAAAATGCATACACATACGCAACGTATAATTTTATTCTTTAATAACGTACTAACGAGCTGTAATCATACTTCGCGGTGCAAAAAAATAGTTAACATCATTAGTAACGAGTGCAATCGTTACGGCTCATGCATAACGCATATAATACCAGTCAATTTAATTGCGTTATAATTGTGTACAACGTGGTGAAATATGTAACGCGCGATCCAGCTGTTAGACCGCGTCCCACGTCGCGCAGTGCCCAGCAAAAACAGATTTTTCACCGAAACTATCGAACGGTAATAACTGCACGAGACGGCGGCTGTGCTGCTAGATATTTGATTCTACCCGCAAATAGACGATTCGTAAAACCTTTTAGCAGTCCGACGCGTTATATTCCGTCGGTGAAAGCATCCGGCCGACGAACCCGTCGTACAAACTAATGCGAATAACCGTGGATAGCCAGATGCAGTTTTAAACACTGTCATTTAAGTGCTTTTACACGCATCAACGATGACCGATCGAATGATCAATTTTAGTTTTTTATTATGACGTTTCTGATCAGTTTAACAGCTCGGGCGAAACACATCAGTTTACTTTGTGTCTATCTGACGTGTACATCTTGGAACTTGGCACTTGTTCTCTGAATAATTATTCGATGGACTAAGGTTTTGCTTCAGAATCTTAGGAAGTATCATTTAAAATTACACGTTCGAGACATCGTGGTCTTAATTGAACACGAAAAGAATAAGAAATCTTGTGTTTCGTTGTCAATGCACATTAAAGAGGATCGGTGGACAGATACGATCTACGAGCAAGTTACTTAACTGGACTTAACAAGATCGAATAGTAAAATATCTTAATGACGTTGATTTAATCGGTAGGTACAACGTGTGGATATGCGAACCGAAATAACTCGGTTATTTGCATAATATGTACGGCCTTTAATAAGATTATCTATTTGATCGCTAAGTTGTAATAAGAACGGTTCTTCGCAACAATCTCTTGTAATGAAGAAAATGGCCTTACTAATCACCGATGTGTGTAAAAATATACGGATGGTAAGAAAGTCGAAAGGGGAGCGCAATGAGGGGGACAATATGCGTGCAGCACGCAGAAGTTTTGTACGCCTGTGCGTGTTCGCGAACAGGAAGCGTCGTTGTGCCTTTATAATTAAACTCCTTTTATCGACGATATTCTAATGAAACGACGAGTAATGATTGAGCTCGGCTCCGCCGCTCAGGGGTCCGTATCAAACGTTTCACAAGCGAGACGATTTTTCAGTGACTTCGTTAATGGCCAACGTATTAAATTTGGCAAAACGACTGATAACGTTTTTAAAGGCGACCACGTACGAGCATTAAGCGAATACTTTGTAACATCAATTACGAGGGTCATCACGATCAGAGATCGTCTCGATTAAAATAATTACAACCGCGAGGATACGGACTCGCGTCTCCGGAGACAAGAAGAAAAATCGTTCCCAAGCAAATAACAGTATCAAGGATCGCGCGGAGATCAGATGGTAATCTCCTCCATGCGGTAGCCAACACGCAGCGTGTTCTTTTGATACGATTCTAAACCCGGGGCGGGATTGATGCTCGAGATTGGCCGTGGTATTTTCGCGAACAAAACGTGTGTACCAAAGAGGTCGTCCGGGGGCGAGAGCGGTCCGCAGCAAGAAGAACCAGCGGCCGGGTACGAGGACAAAGGAATCGCGTCGACGCCCCGTGGCCCCGTAGGTGCATCCACGATATCATCTACCCATGTTCGCCTGCGTTATGCTTATGCTCGTGCATACGTAAAAGATGAGCGCCGGGCCCCTGATGCAACCGCTGCTGCAGCGCTTTATCCGTCCCGGTGCAAACTGCAAAAGAGTTCGTGTGATCTACCGCCCAGTGATATGTCGCCGCTGAGATTCCGACGAGAGAACCGCAAGCTCCTTTTCTTTCGTTCCACCGTCGCACGACGTTGCCTCGCGCTCTCCCGGCTCGTTTGTTCTCGCGTCGTTTTAATTAATTCTTGGACAATGAAACACAGGAATGCTTTTTTTGTTGCACGCGTACGCGCATAAGAATTCATTATGTAACGTACTGTTTCCGCCGATTTCTATAATCTTCGGAGATTGCTGTTTCGACGCAGGCTTTTCTTCTTCCGTTCGCGTACGAATGTTTAGTAATGTACAACGATTGCTGATGTCCCAGGACTCGCTTCTCTATCTTTGGCTCCATTTGAAAAAAGAATTTGCTTCCTGTTGTGGTCTAGTGGAATGTGTTCCACGGTGCATTTAGCGCCGGCACGGTTTTTGCGACAGGAATTCCCGTGGAACGTAGCGTCGCGTCGTCACGTCGCAAGTTACCCGCGTGCGCGCACGCACGCACCGCGCGGACTGAGAAAAGCGGAGGCGCAAATGCACTCCCGTTCCCGGCAAAAAATGGCATCTAGATCATGCCGTCCTCTCCACGGATGGCGAAGCAACGCCGTCGGGTAACAGTAAATTCGAGCTGAACCCGATGACGGACTTCGCGACTTTCTATCGTTTTTGCCATATAAAGTGGTCGCAATGGCGTACGCGTACCTATATATCCGACAGGGAGCGACTTATATATTCGTCCATAATTGGAGCGGGCTGCTGCACTCACTCGAATTGGCAACGATATAAAACATCCCGTATAAAGAGCGTACTTTGGTAGGTTTCTTGCGCGGTTTTTAGTGGCCGTACCTTCGGTGGTCTCGTTAGATGAACGGTGGGAGGTCCGTGAGAAAAACCGGCAATAACACATAACGTTGCTAGTTGAACTTGTTGTCGTTTCATGATCGTCCAAAAAACTGTCACGAGAAGAGGACCGAGACCACCGTTGGGACCGTCGCATCACGTGCGTTGGACTCGGTGCAGTTACTACGGTTCGCAGGTATTATACGGTACATAATATGTTGAGGTGGGTCAATCTCGATTAACGTGCATAGTAATCAGTCTGCGACCACGCGTTCGAGGAATAAATTTCGTTCGGAACATGAGAGATAGGTACCTGTGCGTCGTCGCACGCTAAAGCATGGTATATAATGGTTCCTTTCGGTGGTTACACGTACTACGTACATCGCACGAACGGCAGTGAACGTAAAATGTTTCGCTGAACAGAGTTATGGCCTCTAATGAGTTGAGGGGTTAAAAGCGCGAGTCTCGGGATCCTGACGGCGAAAGAAGAGAGGCTAAAACCCTATCGGACCGTTCAATCTATCCCGACTACCGTTTACCACGGCATCGTTTAAAGTGGCCACAGGTGCTCGCCCGTATATACGTTCAACTCGTACCCGTTCCACGTACCGAAAAAACAACGAATATGACTGCGGTCCACTCACGAGTAAGTACGAGAACCGCGCGACGCGTGTGTTTGGTTTTCTCATAGTTTTACCAAGCGATTTTTAATACTTGATCGCCGGCACCGCGCAGCGTCGGCGGCTCGGGTTTGTCGGCTTGGGAAGCTAGAGTTCGGACTTCAAAGATTCGCGATCAAGCACTTGGCTCTATACAGGCATTACATATTATCATGGCTGGCATCCAACCGAACCGCGCGTGTCCCCTTCGTTGACGTCGTAAAGCGGCTTTCCGTGCATACAAAGTCGAGGGTTCGACCAACACTCTACATCTATAGGGTCGCGTTGTCGTTACTGGCTAGAGGTCAGTGAAAAGAGCAAAGCATACCTTGGCGCGGCTAATAGCTCATCCTGTTTTTTCGTTGCGAAAATATTCGCAACGTAGGAATTGGCCAGCTATTTGTTCAATCAATTGGTTTACGTAAAAGCTTTTAAGCGATCTTAGATTAATACGTAGTTTACATTGGTCTCGTGTTTTGAAGCAATGAAAGAGCCGTCTATTTATTTATTGTAAGCGATAGCATTCGAGATGTAAGTGATGGATACATTTTTCAACGTTCTTGACGGTAAAGAATGGTTCGATACAATTTGACGGCAATCAAGTTTATCAATGCGCCGACGTTCAATGCTGTGGTCTGGCGCGATCAATCTTTGACGTCGATGTGACGGCTCGTGCTATTTCAGAGTGTATCTGTGCGATAATAGCCAAGTGGTATTAATCCTAAGTGCGAACTATTACCAACATTCTTAAATCATTTAAGTGCAAACATAATCGAGTTTCTGAAAAGAGAAAAGTTACTTAAACGAATATCAAAGTAAACCGATGGCACAGAGTTTACATAAGCACACGTTGGTGCATTCAGGCTCTTCGTTTCACCGATGCTCCGCGGAGTAGTCAGAGCGTAGAACAGAGCACTTCGTGTTAAATATATGTCAGATTGTAAGCTCCTAAAACTTCGTTCCACATCTTCACTCGCGACTGGCAAAGAGTATGTCAGTAGTAAATGCAGGGATCCGTTGACGTACCCGCCATTACACCCGAGGTGCAACACGCGCGTGCATGCACCTTCTCGCGTGTCACTCTTCTCCGCTATCTTACAATTTGTCGTGCAAATCGACGAAGACAAAAAACCGCGGAAAAACTCGCTGGCAATTGGCCGGGTGACAACATGTAATAACGCGCCCGGCAACCAACTAATTTACTACTCTGGCAAAATATTTTCCCGCATTTTGCGATTTCTACGTGATACACGTACAAACCAGCTAAATTAAGGCCGCCGATAGATACAATTAACTTTTAGCTTATCCCGAACGTGTGTTTAAAACCAGTCACGAACAGTCCTTGGGGATGCAAAGATCAAAATGTTGCAAATATTCATGTACAACGGCGTGTCGGAGAATAAAACAGTAAGAAGAATAAAATAAGAACGATATAAACGCCGTTACGTGGTATGCAACTTGCCATGCGATACACGATTTCTCATAAGCTTTGATCAGTGAATTTTTTTTTATGAACGACCAGACAGTGAATGCTTTCATTAACTCTTTGTCCCGTGTCAATTTAACACATTCTTCACAAAAAGATATATTTTCTTTTCATATATTTGATGAATTTATTTGAAGCTTTCATAGATAATTGTACACAGGATTAAATGAAAATTGAATTTCTTAAATTATTTAATTCTTTATTTTCTTAATATTAATTTGACACGGATAAAGATTTAATTGAGGGATAGAGAAGCAGTACAAATAATTATGTTCAATCTGTGTGTTTGAATATAGAAAGGGACACGCGGCCGTGGAAATGCCACGCGCTCGAGGCAGTTCTCGATGGCGTGGAAGAGGGAAGATCCGGATCGTCGGGAGGAGGACGTTCGTACACGAGGATGGGGCGCCCTTTGTAAGTTCGCGCACGAGGTTCGCGTCGTCTCGGAGAACCGGGCACACCGCCCACGTCGTCGCCGATTATCGTGAAAGGTAAGGGCAGTCCGATCGAGGATAACGATCGTTTATCGGGCGCTAATGCGCCGTCGTTCTCGGGGCCCTCTTGTCGACAGATCGAATCGTGGAAATGGAGAATTGCGGTAATCGCGATAACTAACGCGATACAAGTTCTTCGCTGCGATCGAACGGCTTCGCGATCGGAGTAGGTGTCAATCCGCAAAAATTTACAGAATGGTATCTAGCCGTACGTTCGAATGGTTCTAACGCCGCGGTGAGTATGATAAATCGGGTGCGAAAACCAATCGGCATTTACATTTGTTGATATCACCGCGGAAATGTGAATAAAAACGTACGCCTTGTTTACGCTTAACTCACGTAAAGAATGAGAGGCGAAGTACAAAGTTCCTTTGTATGCGCGGTGTCGAAAAATGTAGTCGGGGGGACGTGGGTGGAAAACGAGCGACGCAGAAACCACGGATATGACGGACTATAAGTGAAATCGCAATAATTACCGGCGGCACGGATCACAAATCCTGCAGTACGGTAGTTGGTAGGCGGTATGGCCTACCAACAGGCGCATACAGGTATACGCAAGCTCTTTGTCGACGGAGGTGGAGTACGGGTTATATTGGCGCCACCTCCTGCACGGTTAAGCGAGCGACTAGGGCAGACTTACGCCTTACACTTCTCTCTCTCTAACCCCACCCTCTGTATCACAATCCTCTCTCCCTCTGTCTCTTCCTTTCTCTCTCTTTTCCCATTTCTCCATCAGAGAGTCTCTTTGTCTCTCCTCGTTCTCCCTCGGTGGTTCTCCACTCTCGACACCTCTCGCTTCCTCGTGCACGCTCGCTCGTCTCTGCTCCGTTCCGTTCTGTTCTGCTCTGCTCTCTACTCTTCTCTCGTCTCTCACCCTCTCTCGACTCGCTCGCACGCTCGCTCACTCTCGCGTTCTGCCCTCTCGTCCCTCTCCGCTGATGCTGCACACAACTCCGGCTCGGCTAACCCAACCTAACCCGCGGGCCAACTTCATTCCACGCCGACTGACCACCACCGACGGCCGTCGTCGTCCTCGACGCCGTCGTCGTCGTCATAGAACGCGGGTCACGCGACACACCGTGTCGACGCGGTTATCGTGTGTTTGTGCGTTCTCCGTTTGGGTCCTTTTTTTCGCGCGTCGCCGTCCGAACCCGCACGCATCCTCCGGTTCACCAGTGACGCAGGGTTCCGGGACTACTTCCGCGTGAGCCAGGAAGGGGAAGCTAGATAGAGTGTACCAAGTGTATCGATACAGTTTCCTGTTGATTTCACAGAACGTACTGTTACCAAGAAGAAGTCGAGAGAAATCCGGAAATCGGATCGGCTCGATCTGATTTCGCCGAGAGTAATCGGTGTCCCGTTTGCTTCGGCGAGATTCCCTCAGGAAGGAGAAGGAGGCAGAGGAGGGACGACCATGGACATATCGGAAGATTGTTGGGACCACGTGGGACTGCTTCAAGAGGTCTCCGGCACGGAACCACCCCCGCCGCCACCCGCCCCGGACTTCCTAATTCAGCAACAGGAGGTGAGCAGCCGATTTCTTTTCCTTTACCGCGATCTACTCTAGGGACCGGATCTCTCGATCGACCGCGTTCTACTTTTTACAAAGGCCACCGTTCTCGTTCGTCTTCGAGTTGAAAGAGATGTCACGTGTCGATCGAGAGATGCGTACTTGCAATTCGTGCCGCGTGGACGTTAAAATTTCGACTCACGATTTTCTGCGGGGATATGGCGTTTAAACTGGGGAAACGGGGCGAGTCAATTAGCGAAGGCTATATTTAATACAATCCACTGAGAACACAGGTGTATTCCACTGTCACGCGTTGTCGTAACAATCCAACGCGCCGCACCGGTTTTGTTTCATAAAATAGTTAGACGCAAATATCCATAAACTGCGAAACACCGGGAATTCTACAGCGTTTTCACGGTTGATTGTTAAGATTGATAAAAGCGCTAGCGTAAATCGGTGTGGCTAACTACTCCCATGAATATTGTGCGCAACGATAAACACTGTAATCTCCTTCGTGATATCCCTTACCTGACACCGCAATCGGTAAAGAGCTCTCTATCTTCTTGTTCTTGGAAACGATATTTTAT
Source organism: Ceratina calcarata (assembly GCF_001652005.2). Taxonomy (NCBI): domain Eukaryota; kingdom Metazoa; phylum Arthropoda; class Insecta; order Hymenoptera; family Apidae; genus Ceratina; species Ceratina calcarata. The sequence goes on from NW_017157933.1 coordinate 799,907, forward strand.
ATAATAATCTCTGACTGACAGAATTCAGTTCGTAGATATAAAATCAAATATTTATTATCCTCTAATTGGCACATTGCAAGCCAACGTTTCTATGTGCACGCTATCATCGAGTTAATTTGCCGTCGACACGTAGCTCTTTTCTCTTGAATTAATTCGTAATCGAAGTAATTTTATCGAGTTAATTATCCCACTTGTTTGATAACCTTATTTGATTAAATTAAATTAATGATTAAATTATCATGTTTATACCCCAATGGATTCGTAAATACTCTTTATTGTTCGTCATTAGTGGCAACGAGAACTTTCCAAACTATTTTTAAAAATTGAATTCCAATGAGACGACCAGGTTCGTTATTAATTCGATGCTCGAGTAAAATCGTTGCGTTTCGTAGTAAGACGTGACGCGAATGAAACTCGTTGAAAGAATCTCTTCGAAATCGGAACGAGGACGGCAGCTGTCCGATCTCTCGATTTCTATTTAATAAGTTTGTTTAACCAGAGTAACCAACAGTGATATCTCGTATGGGTTGTGGTTGTATCGATCATTTCGATTCGGTGTAGAGCAAAAAATTTAGATAGATGATTATGGTGTTTTCGTGGTGACTACCCTGCTAGTTGGTCCAGGAGAACGCGAACGGGGTAAAAGGCAGAAAGAGATAGTCGAAGGGTTAGCGGTTCTGTCCGTTTCAATTTCGGGAGACCCACGTAACGAGCTCTCGCGGAACGTGGTACGGCTTGGGTCTATAGAGCGCTGGTCACGGTGCCCTGTAATCATTCCGGAGATTATAGGCATTTAGGCCGGCATGAATGAGCGGATAGGAAAGTTTAAGAAGATATCGGTGGCATCGGTGCGTCAGAGGCGCGTGCAGCATCGAGGCCCGTTGCCCTCCGCTAACCCGTTCAAACAGTTCTTCTCTCTTCCCTACCATTCGCGATGCCACGCTGCCAATTTTTAGAGGCACCTGCAGCTGTGCGATCCGAGACCGGGCCCTGATCAAGGCCCAGATTCACCTTCCTTCGACGTGCTCTCTCCGTTCGTCGGACACGCGTGCACACGGTCCAAATTCTGGGACACGAACTATGTATCGGCTCCGGATAATTTTTCCCTCTTCGACGGACGACGGTAATAACTGCGGCCACATATAAGTTGCAATCAGCTGCCCCGATTCGTATAGGTGTGCTCGCAGCACGCACACTCGCGTGCGCATTATTATGATAAACGATTATACTTATACGCGACTTACGTATACAGATGTGCGCTGATTGCGTACGCTCCGGGCTGATGTGGAATACCTGTTGTTGCCCTTATTATTATTAAATTGCTTCCTTAGTGCACGCGAAGAATTATAAACAACCGGTCAGATCACGGCTAAAACCTCGTCTCCACGATTTCATTAATGCCTCCCGAGAGGATTAAAACATTAAAACCTCTTTCACGTTCGAACAACGCCAATCGTCGTTATAAGAGGTCTCATGGATAAACGTAATCACGCAATTATGCAGAAAATTTGAACGATACGTCGTGCTACATCATCCTTCACCACGTGGATTCGTCGCGGCAGTGTACGAATCGGGTTCTCGTCGATCGGCGCCGATAAGCGATGGTTCAATTAAAACGTCGCGTTGTTTCTTTAATTTAACCAGAGACAAATATGTGACGCGTTGTCTCGTTCCAGCTGCACGATGAAAAATGTTCGGTCACTCAGCGTTCCCGGTCAAAAAATCCGCAGCTGCGTGTCGAAACAGTTCGACAGCTTGAAAAAGCAGCCACTCGCATTCAAAGAAAGAATGGAATTGTTTGGAGAATCCAAGAATCAACGACGAAACTTACGATCAGTCATTCCGTTTGTTTCATTTCGTTACCAAAATTAAGTGTGCACACTGTCACTTGTCTTTTATTTCTGTTTAAACGAAGTTTAATGGATTAACGGAAGTTCACGTAACTATCCGTCGATCACTTAAAACTTGCGCGCGACTGTGCTCACGTATGAGTTTCCCACGGGGCGGACCTGGATGGGGCCCGTGTGAGAATATCGAAGCTTATTACCGCGCATAGGAAACACGTTCGATCGTCGATCGGTCACCGATTTTCGTATTCCTTCCTCGTGTACGTTTTCTCCTCGTCTCTGTTATCTTCTTTTTCTCCTTGTCCCCCTTTTTCTTTCCACCTTGTCCGGCTCCGGTTCGTTTTTCTCTCGCGCCTCTTCTCGTTTCCTCCTTCGGCCATAAATATCTAAATCTTCGAGTTTCGTGTACTTGCTTTTTTCGTTCGTTTCTTCAAATATACGTTAAATACGAATTTATTCTGATCGTAGCGCACGGGGCGCAAACGTCGCACGCGATATTCCTCCAGACTTCTAGACGCATATCCTGTTGAAGTCCCGTTCACACTGAAAACCGTGAATTCCGATAGAAAAACACCAAACGGCTCGGCGGTCAGAGCACGTACGGGCTTCGTGAGAGAACTCGACCGATTCGTACGACAACGACGGCGTACGGGTTGCTTCCGAATTGCTGTTTTCGCTCGGACACCGGGCATCGTCGTGAAAATGAAATGAGAAGTGGAACGAGGTTGGCGCGAGACGTTTCGCGCGGTCACGTCCGTGGAATTCCACGCGATTTCCCAAGACAGATTGCGGGAGCGCTCGACTTCTGATCCCCGATGCAAACTGCCTCTTCGCGTTCGGTAAAGACCGATCGCTCGTTGGTTACGCATCCTTCGTCGAAAGCTAAATATCCTTTGTCGTTCGGACATTTGGAATGCGAGACGCGTGATTCCGTCGAACGGGTTCATTGTCATTAAAATGAGCAACGATAATCGTACGTTTCGCCGTTGACGCGCGGTTTTCAATGATCGCCCCGGCGGGTGTCGTGACGTCCCGTAACCCGAAATCGTGTGCACGACAATCATTCTACCGTCCGGACCGCGAGTCGTTAACGCATTTCATTCTTATCAATGGCGACCCCGCGGTGACAATTATTTTTCCTTTAATGTCGCCCTTAAATATTTCCGAGGCCGCTTTAGGTTCCTCGTGTTAGAACCTGGCGCGCAACCATTCCACGATACGACTCCAGATTCCAGCGTAAACCATACGAACAAGATTCACGGTGAAATTTATTAGCTAGCTGTAAATTATAGCACGATGCACCTGTGCTTTACCGCGCTCAGACTTGTCTCGGGGCCGATCATTTCGATCCACGTCCTCTTTATAGTCCCCGGACTTTTCTGCTTCCGGCCTGAGATACGGCACACGGCCCTTTCCGATATCAGTGCAACAGTCATCCGACTACTTTCTACTAGCAGCGAAGAACGTGGCTCGTTATCCAGATAATCTTGACATTTGAACGTAGGACATGTAACACCTTTACACCTTTTAATCCCGACCAGCTGCCAGAACGCGCTGCCTTTTAATTTCTCCAAGGCTCGGGCCCTGCCGGTTCTCTTGGGTATTAATTAGGGTTGATTAACAGTCGACAATTAAGGACCTCCCTGGACACGATCTTTTTTCATCGCGCACATTATTTTTCCTATTAAACTCGTCAATTATTCACAGACACGTGGAATTCAATTAACCGCGATCCGGTAATTGATAATATTCAAAGCAGTAAACTTTGTCCGGTCTCCACGGAATATATTCTACGAAGGATATTAACTACATATTACCGCACGAAGTGTGCGGATCTCTAAAGGTACAGCTGCCATCATTTGCCAATTTCGAGGGCCGTTGGAAACAGACAGATAATGCCTGTCTCACTTAATACTGGCTGTCTCGCTAACTGACCTATTTCGGGGATTCCTTGGAGTGTAATGTCTTAACGCGACGCTATTGTCTGTTCGAGCCGAATGGACGACAGCGTAATGGGGCAAGCTTTACGATTTAGAGATTTAATATTCCCCGCGGTAAGTGGCCGCAGTGGTACGGCCGGGGCCGCTTTACAACGCTTTCCGCACCAAATTTAGCCCTTTACAGTCGTATTTACTGTCGCGGTTAAACCGCGATGGCCCGAGTGAATCACGGCCGGAAAGAAACCGTGTTTTCGCGAAACGCGCGTATAAATCCGCTCGCATCGCGTTCGCGGATAGACAAGATCCGCGCTCACCGCTGTTCCCCCTCTCTTACGAAAGTGGTCCCCACGAATAAGCGCATAATTACGATCGCACCGATGAGATATGAACGCAGTTAATCAGCCGCCTTATTCGAACGCGTTTCTCTTACGACGCGGAGGACGGAGGAGAGAAAAAAAAGACGTACACATTACACGGTGCACATCTCCGGCATCAATCTTCCGCCGAATCGGGCTGGAATTATCGGGGATCGCGCGCAAGATGCATGAAACGATACGATACATCGCCGTTGCCTCTCTCGCTCTCTTGGCACTAAATTTCGTACCGGCGTGATACCATCTTCCCACAATCTAAACGTCCCACGCAGAGAGCTCCCATGGCGCTACGAAGAGGGGAAAGATGTCGCTAGACGGGACGCTCCATCGAGCGTTTCACTCGACTCGGCGACGATATCTCCTTTTTCCCGTACAACGCGCGTTGCAAGGTTCACACGACACAAGGTTGCACATTGTACGGCATACGGTAAACGCCCCCGATATTCCTCGTCGTCGACATACGCAGGATACGCACTTGTCGTTCAGCCACTTGTCGCCCCTTTCCTGCTTCCATCGGCCGGGTTCACCCTCTTCCTCTCCGGGAACCCTGAACCGCTCAGTCGAAGCTTTCTGCGACTGGAAACACGCGACACGTGCATCCCGTATCGGCTGGACACGTGGCCTCCGGTTCCACGCTCTCTGGAACCCTGTGGTTAAGCTTCTACGCCAAAATTCTCACTACATATTCCTGCTCAAGTGCAACGCACTTTACGCTGTAATAATACGCGTCAGGGCGGAAGAGTGATATTCGGTTCTTGACATAGACGAAACGAATCGTCGCATTGGCGCAAACTTAATATCTCGTAAAGAGATATAGAATTGATTCGAAGTAGGCTGAAGTTAAGAAAATACGGCGGCCACTTGTTGCTAAAAAAAAGATTGTATTTCCAAGAAACGTCGAATGTTCCCCGAAGTTCCAACGATAAGAAATCTGCAACATGAAGAAGGTATTGCAGTTTCATTGCAATCGAGAGATAGTCATAGTGTATACTCTGTGTAATTCGACTTTGTCACGATTACTGTTTAAACATCATAGACAAGAACACTACAAGTACGTTCTCAGGGAATCCGTGGCTCGGAACAGCTTCGTTGAATCTCTCTCTAAAAATCTTTCCTGTGTCATTGCGGCCGACCGTGTATCACGCACACCTCCGGGCAACCTCTCCATTTTTCCAACAACCGCGTTCCTTCTTCCCCTTCGTGGCTCCTCTTTTTTTCTCTCATTCGCTTTGACTTCTGGCGTTCCCACACCTCTTCCTGCTTCGTCCCGCTCCTTGGAAAAGTTTTCGACCCTCGCTCCATCGTAAACGGCGAGCATCAGCCTCTCGGCCGAGAAGGGGCTTTCAGCTCTAATTGAACGACCCTTGGTTCGCCGCCGGCGCACGCTCCGCCACGAGGGTGAGTCTATGTAGGTATCTCGATGCGCATTAACGCGCGCCTAAACCTAACCGGGAATACACGCGATAGAGCAACGACTCCGCCTTTATGCTCCCGGTCTCGCTGCACACGCACACACGCTCCTCTCAGCTTCGCTCTATTAAACGAAGGGGGGGGGCGGGGGCGGTGGAGCCCCCGTTATTTTCACGCAACAGTTTGCGGTCCAGCCCTTTTCAGTTTCATCCCCGATGGGACGAGTTCGCGTCGGCGGCAGCCAATTTCCCTTCGACCCGGATCCTCCGGTGAAAGCGTCGCGTCGCGACAGGAGCTGGTCGCTCGACGTTCTTTTGCGGACAGACTGCGACGTTGATTTCCTTCTGCCATTAGGGAAATCGTCACGTAACCGTGGACCCTTGTTCGTAACAAATATTAAATTAGATAGAGGCGGTGTAATTTTACCCCGCGCATCGCGATTCGAGCTGAGTTAACCGATTTCGAGTACGTTCGTTGCAACTCTGCAATAGAAATCCTTACTCCAAATCTCTAAAGCTCTTTATGATTTCTAAAGGCTTCCGGATCGAAGCGCTACGTTTCCCCTTTGGTTAGAATGAGAGAGAATGGGCGAGAGAAAGAGAACGAGCGAAAGAAGAGCTTTGGGGAAAAAGCTATAGTCGGAGTAAGCGAGACGGAGCGATCGACATGACAGAGGAGGTGTACCAATGAACCAGATGGAAAACGACCCTCGGTTTGCTTCCTTCCTTCCAGCCAGCCACTTTCCCGCTTATTCAGCAATGATTCAATTCGGATGTGCTTTTTACGCTCGGCGATAGCGTCGGTGGGTGGTTACCGAGCCGCGGTTGCAGTCTGGCTTAACCGAAAAAGGGGGACGAGAGCAGAAGTGGAAGGCGAGATCGGGGGTTGAAACGAGGAAGGGACGCGAGGTTATCCAGCGTTGAAAACAGATTGCCCGGTATTCAGCCATCGCCGTCCTTTTCTCACCCTCCTTTTCGCCCCGTTCAGAGAAAAACCGAGAGGATAGAAGTCGACTAACCAACAAGTCGTTCCTTTAATTCGGCTTACCAGCTCCTTTTTTCCCCCCACGTTCTCTTTAGTTGAACTGCCACCTGACCGGATCTTTTTATGTTGATAACAGGTCTCCTTGCGCGTTCATGCGTTAATTTTTATCACATATTATATTCATTGATACAACTTGAACTGGAACAGTTATTCCCGGTTCTTCTTTTTTATACCTCAAACTCTACGCGTTGAATAAGTGGGAACGATCATCTTTTCTTCAGCGAATTGTAATTATGGTGTACATCTTTCCAACCAGTCTCTGAATTTTGCGCACAAGTTCACCTTGTATCTGTGTCACTGTCGACCAATGTGTCATTACCACTTTCTCGATTTTTATTCCCAGTAACGAGAAATCTCGCAGAAAATACAAATTGTACTTGAATTGTATGTAAGGCTCTTTGTCAATTCCATTAAAGAGTCACTCAAAGACCGTGTTGAAATGTCTGCTTGACATGAGTGACTGTCAATCGAACAAGAAGACTTTTCTTGAAAGGAAGGATAATGACGGGATCGAGTTGATTTCTTTTATTGCTCTCGTTCGGTACGGTGTATCGAGACACGGTGTAAATCACCAGATATATCGCTGGAGGGCGAAACTCAGTCTTTCAGACACGCTGCGTTGATCATAAGAACGCGCGTGATCCGTTTTCTTAAAATTGCCGTACGTCACCAACGATGGAATAAGTTCTTTTTTTCGAAAGGATGAAATCACGCGAAGATGTCAACGAAAAGGTTCTCTCCTGGGGCGATTTAAGGATGTATTGGCTATACAGTCAATCCCAAAAGTTTATGCACTTTAGAAACGCATTTTTTAAAAAGAAATCACACGTCGGAAGAA
>NW_017157933.1:808990-813212 GCF_001652005.2 Ceratina calcarata
AATACTCAAATTAGAAGAAAAATACATAGAATCTTTCGTGTAGAGCACGTCAATAGCTACAATTTTTGTATATACGTCAATAATTAATTGGATATTTTCTTCTATACTTTTTAGCACGTAGCTATTTATTATTAGCATTATTCTTCCGACGTCTGATTTCTTTTTAATTATAGGAAATGCGTTTTCCTAAGGTACATGAACTTCTGGGATAGACTGTACAGTCAATACATCCTTAACTTTGACGAAGGTTCGAAGGTTTTCTTCGGATGGCACCGCAGACACCGCATCGCGTCGCGTCGCACTGGGTCGAATGAAACGTGCCGATTTTTGCGCAATCACCGATCGATAAGCGACACACCGTGTAAGGAATGAAGCAAGCTGGCGCGGCATTGCCCGAAGCGAAGCCAAGCCAGGCAGCAGTTTACTAGAGTATTAGAACGGGCTATTATACAAAGGGTGCTCGAAAATCAAAGGGTGTTCCTCGTGTCCGTGCGGCCGATTGACGTGACGTAATAGGATGGTTCGATGCAACAACGAAAGCATCGGTCCCACTCGGTCAGTCGTATATTAATAGGTGGGACCGTGTAGCCAGGAGCGGGCAGCTGCCGGCTCGTTTCCAGCACGCGATACTCGCGCTCTCACCTGTAACGTATATCTCGAGCTCTCTTTCTCTCTTCATCCTCCTCCTCCTCCTCGTCGTCGTTGTAGCCGTCGTCGTCGTCGTTACCCTCGGCCACGACATCCCCATGCCCCTCTCCCTCTGCTCCCAGCCGCTTCGTGCTCGTATCTATCTCCGCGAGGAGCACTCGAAATTATTATTCCCGCTCGCCTGCTAAAGGGCCCCCGTATCTCGCTTGCTTAATGTGTACAGGGTGTTCCGATATATAAGAGTACGAGTACCTCCCTCCCTCTCTCTGTCTCTCTCTCTTTCTCTTCGTATACCCGTTTCGCTGGTGCACAGGCGATTTCTTGTCGAGAATATATAGGCGGGACGAGGGTACAACGCGCTCGATGATTTCATCGTGAAATAAGCGTGTAGTCAATGAAATACGTCTGCGATTATTGCTCGGTTTTATCGCCGGTTAATTACGATCACCCCCGTTATCTCCGAGGGCGTGAATTCATAAGGATGTCGACTGTTCGCCACCGATTCTTTCGCTATTCACGATGGAACGTTTTTAATCAACCACGATAATGAGAAATTAGTTAGAACTTCATTTCCACCAAAGTATCTTGTGTACTTGGAAGACGATCGTGTGAGCAGAGATTAGAGTCTCTGAATCATATCTTTCTTTTTACTTATTTTCGTCAACAGATCGTGAGAGAAAAAAGTTGGTCGAACGAAGGTGATGACTAGCGTCCTCGAGCGGATATAAGAGAGTCGTAGCGATTTCGATCACGCGCCGCGTCGCATCGAACCCGGCCGCGAGTGATCGATGATCGTCGCGAACCAACTCTGGGAACGTTTTCGAACTATCCCCCCATTGACAAAGAATATCTAAACGGCCGCGGTTGCGAAGTCGAACAGCCGCTTCTCGGCAATCGAGGCACGATTGCCGTTAAACGATTGATAAAAGCTGCTGGCGCGATCCATCATGATGCTCGGCTCGTCGATTACGCGACGATAGGAAAAGGGAACTGCAAGAGACACGCGGATAATTTGTATTGGTTTTCTCCATCGAATCGTTGCGTCGATCGTTCCTAAACCAGTTGCACGGAATTGTTACTACGATTGATGAATTAATATCGCTTAATCGCTGCCGGCGATACTTCCCGCAGCTTCTTTCAGCGATAACTGGTCGATAATGTATTCCATCGACGAGAGTTGAAAGCAGTTTCGCCATGTTTATATGTATATCAGAGCTGTGCAAAAAGTCACGTCATTGAATCATAAAGAGAAGAACTTTTGTTATACGAGCGTTAATTATTATTTAAAAGAAAGTTGATGCGAAGATATTCCAAATTTCGAATTTTCACTCTGCATCGTGTATTCAGTATCGTGTTTTCGATGGTAAGGTACTTCGTGAAAGGTGATGCCGTGGAATCGCAGGGTATAAAGGGCTTGGTAAACGGGACCGACGCTCTTCTTTTCGATTCTTCACGGTGACCCGATATCAGCGCGCGTACGCGTGTACTCGGTACCGAACATAATGCCCGCTCCGGCATCGTCGGCACGATAAATTATCGTAAACGCATGTTAACCGCCCGCCTTGGATATTTGTTAACAGGTTAGAGTAGGCGGCGCGTGTGTACTCTCGTTCCGTCGTTACACGTACGTTTATACGCGCATAAAACGTGCTCGGTTATAGTCGGCTCCTTCGAGCTACTCTTTTCACCTCTTCTCTTACCTCGGCCGTCTTCCTTTCACCCTACCACCATCGAATATCTCGTCGCGAATGATTCGATCCGATGATTCACAATTTCCGCGTTGCAAAGACGCGTTTACAATGCTGTGAATAAGAAATGAGGTATACTATATGTATACATAGGTGTTTCATGTTTCATTTTGGCCGTGTTCTCTGGCAAACTAGTTCCGAGGGGGGTGCCAGTGGAGCGAGATTTCATTTGGTACTTTTCAATGCTTCTGTTCCCCGACATGAGCTTTTTCGTCTATCATCGTGCTTTAACTTTCTGCGCTTGGGTTTATTAGACACTAGCATATGCGTGTAGTCGAGAAATCTCGAAATTCGGACATGGCTTGACTTCGAGTTTATCATTATTTTCTCATCTATATTCCGCTCTGCGATATATTATTCGTTAACTTTCTACGCGAGGGATGTAAATAATGTGTAGTGAAGCTCGATGGAAAGTGCACCCATTTATCCCGCCATTAATCACCGATAACGTAAACCGAAATGCATAAAAATGATCGTGAATCGGTTTCCGGTTATTGCACGCAAGTCTTAACCTCGCCGACCCCCGGGAAGGGGGAGAAGTTTCGAAAAAATTGGCACGCATGATATAACGGCGTAAGAGACGTCATCTATCCGTATTATATACGATATCGGACCGCGAACGATCGGCGGATACGTACGCGGAAACGGAGTGCCGGCTATGGTGGCCGGGGACTGTAATTCCCTGCTTAACTTAAGTTATCGCCCGGCGGCTGATTATTAATGTTGCCACTATTAATAACCGCAGGTTACGCAGATCGGGGTTCTGGTAAAATATTGCTCGGTATCCCTGAATAAAGTAACTCGAACGCGGCGCGAAGAAAAAAATAACGATCCTGCGTATTGGATCTCGATTCAATGAATTTCCATCGACGATGTACACGCTTCCGGTCTACCATTGCTCGTGTCGGTTGAGAAATCCTCGAGAGTTAAGAGATTCCTACCGGCGGATACGACCGGTGACATACCACGATTTCCTTCTTACCGCGGCTACGATCGCTTTCAACCGTTCTAATGGTCGTCTCTTGTAAAGAAGTTAATTGGTTCCTGTGACCAGCGTTCCCCGCGTCCGGCCGTTTTCATTTACGACGTTTGCTCGATACTTGCAACAGAATGGCGTCTAAATTATTCTATGTTTAAATTATTCACCTTCCGCTCTGTCGTCAAGGAGAATAATGAAATTTTAATCGATGCTTACGTATTTTTTTAACTGAATTTGTCTTTCCTGTGATCGATAATGAGAGCCTTTTAAAACGGGAATTAAAATCGTTTTCGCAGCCATATTACAAAACGTTGTTATTAAATTGTAATTTATATCAATGATTTCCCAAGGAACGTCGACCGAATCACTGTACCGCCACTTCACGTTTCTAAAGCCGCGTGAACACGCACGTTGTCGTACTGCATAACGAGACGCATACCCGTGGTACGCGCTGGGCTTCGCTCGCTCGCCTAGGTGCCACTCGTACAGTAATTTTAGTCGGATCTGCATATTTTAGCACGAAAACTTCCGCCGATTATTATCTTCCGTCGCAGCGACGCGACGCGACACGGCCATTCGTGCGTCGCGTAGAAAATCGTTGCACCTTGACTTGTGCCGACGAAAATTATTCATATCGAACTGCGGAAAACTTTCAGAACTAATATATACCTCTCCTCTGCTTTCCGTTAAAAGACGAGAAAGATAAAGAAAATAAGTGAACAAGATTCTGAGAAAAATTATCAGATATAAATTCCATGTAAGGCAATGTGTATGGAGTTATAACTAGACCTTGGTAAAATCAGGTTTTCGTGCATCTGCTCTGTTGCGAAGTGAAACGAACATGATC
>NW_017157933.1:814803-829247 GCF_001652005.2 Ceratina calcarata
GATCGATAATGAGAGCCTTTTAAAACGGGAATTAAAATCGTTTTCGCAGCCATATTACAAAACGTTGTTATTAAATTGTAATTTATATCAATGATTTCCCAAGGAACGTCGACCGAATCACTGTACCGCCACTTCACGTTTCTAAAGCCGCGTGAACACGCACGTTGTCGTACTGCATAACGAGACGCATACCCGTGGTACGCGCTGGGCTTCGCTCGCTCGCCTAGGTGCCACTCGTACAGTAATTTTAGTCGGATCTGCATATTTTAGCACGAAAACTTCCGCCGATTATTATCTTCCGTCGCAGCGACGCGACGCGACACGGCCATTCGTGCGTCGCGTAGAAAATCGTTGCACCTTGACTTGTGCCGACGAAAATTATTCATATCGAACTGCGGAAAACTTTCAGAACTAATATATACCTCTCCTCTGCTTTCCGTTAAAAGACGAGAAAGATAAAGAAAATAAGTGAACAAGATTCTGAGAAAAATTATCAGATATAAATTCCATGTAAGGCAATGTGTATGGAGTTATAACTAGACCTTGGTAAAATCAGGTTTTCGTGCATCTGCTCTGTTGCGAAGTGAAACGAACATGATCCGTGAATTTGAAAGCGGTGGATATTAATTGTAATTCGATAAGAGTCTCGTGGAAAGTCCGACGGAAACAGAGTGGAAACACGGACTTGTATCGTATGACAATGCTGCGATTATCAAATTCGTTCGCCTCGAAATTATCTGTCAATGGTCTTGAGATATTATCTCACGGAGCGCCTTTTACCTACACGCACCGTTCGGCTGGCTATACCTTATCCGGGGTGTTTTCAACGAGCGAGACGCGGGTTGTAAGAACCTCGCCACGGCCACGAACGCCGAGCTTAATTGTAATAACTATAATTAGCAGTAGTTATCCGATCGATAAAGAACTGTGGTAACGAGGCGGGGGCGAGAGTTTCGCGTCGGGTTTACCCAGTGTGTATCGTGATCATACAAAAAATTGAGAATGCAAGGCATTAAGGTAACTATTGGGAGAAAAATCCCTTAAGCGTCTAATATTGTGAACGACGACAGGATGCCGTTAATCTCTGATACTTGTAGCTTCAATTATAAAATATTGATCATGTTCGAGCCACAAGGATGATTCTTAGCAGCACGCAGAAAGAAGAGTTGAAAGTCACGAACGAATCTTTGTGCAGTACATGAACTGTACCTTCGCTAAGTCGAGGTTCACGATTCTTCTTTCCGAGAAACGAATCTAACCAACGCGCGACCTTGTCTACCCGCATTATAGATGCGTTATAATTACCTATTCATTTTCTATGGGCACGTAACATCGAGAGTGCGTGCTGCTCGGCGCGGCTCTTTGCACCTGATCGCAGATAGGGGAGAGAGGAGGCTGTGTACTCTCTCCGTGCCGCGTGTTCCGCGTAGAACTTGTCGTCGATCGCGCGTGCTGCAATTTCAGGATGCAGCTGCGTGCGTGAGCACGCGAGGAATTTGATCTATGGCAACTGCACGTCATATCCGTATTCGAATTTGAACAGAAATGAAAATTTAATCTTGTCAAGTGTTTCAAAATATTTTCTACATCTCTGATGAAATCTGATCGAGTACTTTAAATTGGGGTAAGGACGAGCCGAACGGCATTCTTCCAATCGCTTTCATTACGCTCGCTCTCTGATAGAAATAAACGTATAATTGCATCGCGGTCGCCGTATCGCTAACTACTACAAACAATTTATAATTGCCCTGCGATGGCCCTACGATCATGATATCGACGAACACATGCTTCGTTAACGTACCTTTTCATTCTGCTTTTTTTTTTTTCGCGAATGCAACTCCGCCCTCGTCGCCTGCTCTTCGTTATCTCTGTTTTCCGTTCTCCGCGCATCGTTTCCCGTGCACGCCATCATTGTCGCGAACCCGCGTCCGTTTCACGCGAGGAAAGCGTTATAGCGTGTGCGTGTCGCGAGTCTCGAGGTAGACCGAGACACGAGGCCGTCGCAAAAGGAATAACGCGTGTGCACGCATATTTGTAAAACGCGCACGGTTATGAAACCGACCCGGACAATTAGCCGTCGCAATCGGACAATACTTTCGCGTTGCGTCACACGAAGGTACTTCTGTTGCGAAAACAACCAGGCGTTTGTTCTTACCGCGGAAACCGCGATGGAACAACGGATAATGCCTACGACTGATTGCGAAATCGTTAAAATGTTCGCACGAGAGATGGCCATTCGATCTTCCAAACGAGTAGCTCCTGTGTTTCCCGTTGTAAAATGTTATCATCGTTTCCCCTATCGTCTTTCATCCCGTTTAGATAGAAATTTCTTCCGTTCATTTCACGTACTTCAGGTCTCTAATTAGCTGAAAGCAAACGAGTTTTTCTTCCATTTCGCGAAACAGTCTTACCAGTTTTCGCTCTCGACGAAATCTACTCTGAGTTAGAACAATTGAAACACACCTCTCTGCTCGATTTAAGCAGCGTGTCGCCGCGTATGTGACTAATTAGCCCGAAGAAAAATTGTTTCCGGTCGGCGGATAGATCGATCTTTCATCAGACCTGTAGACGGGGAGCACACCGTTCTGAGACGTCGACTATTTTTCAAGCGACTCCACTCGCATCTGTTTCTAGGAAAACGCTTCCTTAGCCAGTCGGTGTAGACAACGGAGGGAGATGTCTCCGCGATCTACGGACGTATCGACTGTCCTCTTTGTTTATAAATAAAGCTCAGAGATGTACGTGGGCGTCGATGTAGTAGGTGTCCCGGCATAAAGTATGGGGAAGCCGCGACGCCCCTCGTCTGCGGGGTAAAATGGAAATGCGTGGCAGCGGGCGGTATAGGCGAAACCCCGCGGTTTCGACTGTTTCGGCCAAGATCCACAGCGACAACTAAACGGGAAGAGGGATAAGGGGCCAGCATTTTGGCCGAAAACGCCAGTTCCTGGCGGTACATAGAGAAAAAGTGTCGATTTATTTCCCTGGTAGATACGTTTTTCTTTCTGTTCGTGTTTCTCTTCGACCAAATTGTATTCCACCGTATATACAACTTCAACTCGAGCGTGTATGTCTCATAGATCTTGAATCTAGATGTATCGGGCCGACGAATTTTTTTTCGGTCTGCCGATTGAGGGTGAAAAACGGATCGTCGAAAATTCTTCGGTTCAGATTCTAAACGGCGAAACGTTTCGGGATTCTTTTCGAGGCTGCGCGCTAGACGCGCAGTAAAGCCTGGACCGAGGGAAACGGGAGAGGAATAGAGGAGAGAGCCGGGGTAAACGAGAAAAGGCAAGAGAGAACGCCGCGCCGCTGAACGGCGCAGTTTATTTCGGTCGGGTTAATTAGTGTTGCCTCGCGAGGTTTACGGTTGACATTTCGTTGGTCGTTCGTTCGTTCGTCGTTCCACCGTACACAGGAGGACGGGGGAAGGTGAGGAGGAGGACAGACAAGGGGAGACCGGCTTTTTTACGGCAACATACTGGTCGGCCATACCCGAGTGCTCGTGGAGGAAGACGAAGTCGCCGCGGTGCTGAGTGCACGAGGGAAGAGGAAGACGAAGGAGGAGGAGGAGAAAGAGAGGAAGAGGAGGAAGGCCGAGGAACAAGGACACACCGGCCAATAAAACTGTGGTGCCCCTCGAAGGTGCACCGAAGGCGCCAGGGCAGTCTGGACCTCCCTTATTAGCTCCCCTCTTGCGACTTTTACCGGTCCGCCGAAGGCCCCCGCGACGACGGCCTTTTGTTTTATCCTACGGTGTGAATATCGCACCGTTTTACGGGCGGCCAGATTAGACCCACCTTTGAGATTCCGCCTCGAGATGCCGACGATACTCCTTGCGACTGTGGTAGTTCGAGAGATCGATAGATCCGAGATTGCTGTAGGTATTTCGTCGTCAATGAAGCGATTAAAATGCACTCCGTCATCCGAATCTTTGTGAAAATTATACTTCGTTCAACTTCCGTTGAACAATGTTTCTCGGAGAATCACGAGAGCGTGAGTAGAGCTAATCTAGTGGTCGACTGAACAGTTTATGGGCCTCTCGATTTCCTTCTAGCTCTCCTTGAATTAGGTAGTTGAAATCTTTCCCTCGTTAGACCCGATGGCGAGGACGCTCTCGCTCTCGTAACGAATTACAAGAACCTGGCAGCAGGAGGGCAGATAAGGGATAGAATAAGCCCTTACCTAACTGGGTCGAGGGTGAAACAAAGAAAGAACGGTCAAAGAGGGACACGGGTGAGATGAACGAGTAGTGAGGAAGGTGGATGGTTTGCTGCCTTATTAAGCGGTCTTATCGCTAGAGACAGCCCAGCTCGACACGGCCGTTTAACTTTTACTCGACCTGCAAACAAGCAGTGGACACAACGGCCGAGGAGATAGGGCTACGCTACCCTCCCTCGGTGCTGCTTCCACGGGACCGTTCATCCGCGCCTTATCACACTTGAAAAACTTGACGGCTGTAAACATGAAACGATGCTGCTGCAACTGGCCTCCGAATACCTAAGTACTTATTCCCACTGCCGAGATTTACAATGCGTCTTTAAGCGGTGTTAACTACGCAGTGGGATATTTAAACATTACTTAACAGAAGCACTCGACTGTCTACGATGCAGCCGACGCATACGTTTGAGCTGACGTTAAAATATTGTTGTTCTCTGGTTCGACTAGCGTCTAGCTGAATCGCGTATAAGATGTATCCAATTTTATATCCGATATTGCGGAATTAAAAGGGTGGAATCTCTTGAGTTAATACGATGTGTTACGATATTAAAAAACTCCACGAGGATATATTTGTATTTCTTATTTTAATCAAAGAACGCTGATCCGTAATTAGGAGTACAGAAAACGCGAGGACCGCCTAGTTTTCACTTCTGTGTGATACCTGAGTATGAACACACATATTTATAATTGCTAAAGCAGTCTTACGTAATCGTTAAATCTGGTAGAATAAAGGAATAGTCTCAGTTTTCATTCGTTCGATACATTGTATTCTCTCTTAATATATTTTATTATCATTTATTATATATATTATATTATATATATATTAATTATATATTATCTTTTTTCACTCATTATTAAGATTCCAATGTTTGAACTGTTTAAATCGTAACAGAATCAATGACTGTAACTTGGTTTATATAAATCTTTATCGCAAAGTTTTAAATTCATAAAAGACGTAAGAATACCGCGTACTTGATTTCAGCAATAAGTGGCTGTCTGTAGAAGCTGTAAGACCATAGGGCGGGCGATCGGAGCTTCTAGGTCGCGTTTCAGTGCAGCCGGCAAAATATTTGCCGCGCAAACAGACGAGACACCGAACGGGCGAGGCTCCGTTTTGCGGCGGGACGGTAAACAAAGGTATACGCGCGAGCAAAGCTGGAATATAGGATTAAACGGGTTATATTGTGCGGTTTTCGACGGGTCGACACCTGAAAGGAGCCAAAGCGAGTAGTCGTGGCACAAGACGAAGAGTCGCAAATCGAGGTACTGGTCCACGGTTTTCTTTAAAACGTGCATATTATGTCGGTGACTGTTTGCCGATGGGGGCGTGATCGGCAGGTCACTAGGTTTACGCAGACCCATAAATCATTCGAGGGAAGCCGAACTCTTGCTTCTCTCTCTTGCTACCAACAGTTCGGACAGGCGTTCAGGTACAGAGGTCCTCGAAAAGGGATCTTTATCTCTGTAGGACCTCGTCGACCTGTCAGCTAATCCTATTAGCGGCCCTGTATCCTGTGTTGCTATGCAACTACTATTTTTCCGCTATTCACTCCCCATGCTTTTTTCCGTATTTTCTTCTTCAACACGCGTTTCGCCACAGAACACTTCCGTGCTACGCGTCCTCTATTTTTTCCCCGATAAGTTCGCCGGGGTATATGTATATCCTTGTGAATCCACGAAGCGTTTCCCGCGCGATGCGAATCGCCGATATCATTTCTAGCGTGCCGGTGCAGGGAAGGCGGGACTGTCAGAACGGTTCACGCGTTTCTCGTAGAGAATGCAACGCAGCTCGCAAATTGTTGCTCGAGGGCAACGTCGCGGAAAATCGTCTGCCACGCGGGCCGCATTGACACGAATAAGACACTTGGCTGGCCAAGCATGATGCGAGGAAAACGCGACCATTCGCACGAACGCTATTACCCCGCGCCATTTTCGAGGAGAGTTCAAGAGCTACCGCTAATCCCAGACACTATAATTTGCTGGGTAAATAGTTTTTCGCAGCGTAGCTTGCGGCCCTAACCGCTGCCTAATAACCCGTGAAATTATTCTAAATGACCACCGGAACCGAACGATCCCCGTGGCTAATCCTTCCGTCGACGAACGCGATCCATCAGATCTCTCCGAAGTTTCCACGGTAATAGATTCAGAGCGAGGAGAGATATGGAGTATCTACTTACGCGCTGCTCGAAATAATTATCGTACTGGGAGGTATTCTGCTTTTTAAGCGGATAGTTTATGAAGATGTTTAGGCGAACGTCGTGATATAAATCGTGAATAGCTTAAAATAGAAACTCTTTTTTAAATCACGTTGACGATCATTAGAAATTGAGTAAAAGTACGCAATTTGACACTGGTATGTCCGTATATGAAGAACGTCAGTCATGACTCGTACATTAATTAATTATTCCTGGAAAGCGCTAATGAACAAGATTCGAAAAAATTTGCTAAATAGCTCGCGCGAAAGCAAGAAAAGTTGTTTCCTAAACGGAATGACAGCAAGGAAACAGATTGCGATCTAATGAATACTAGTCTTGCACCTCCTATTGTTTTATTGTTCCATTCACACGCGCGTTCATTTATTCAACACTCGAGACGTTCGATCTTCGTTCCCTGCGAATCCTTCTCGATCTTCGACTTTTCACCTGTACAACTTTGATCCGCAAACACGGTTGACAGTCATTTTCCGACATTCATTTGGCATTCAGTCATCGAACTTTGCCCCGACCGTCGATGATCGTCGAGTGGCATTTCTCGAATCTCTCCTCAGTGTTTGTCTGCCTCGAACGTATCCTCGATCTTTGAGTATGCGTTCGGAGCTCTCGAGAAGGGTGTTCTTGTAACCTGTACGGTTTGCCCGTTCCTGTCACGTAGCTGTAACAAAGTTTCGTGGCTGGAGGAGCGTGGCGTGCGACGCGTCGCATCGTACATGCTCGACGATCTCGCGAGCCGGACAATGGCGCGATATAAGCCGGAAGAAGGTGGATAAGGAGAGACGGGTGGACAGAAAGGGTTGGTACCGATGCGAGGGGTGGGAGTCCCTGGCAGATTTATTTAAGTCCCTCGGACCGTTGGGTTGACAAGAGTAGACTCGCGTAAACATACTCGTTTCTCCTTGTTCCGCCGTGGCCGTTCGTCGATCCTCTCCTACGCGGCGCAGCGCGGCGCGGCGGCGGGGAACGTAGCGCCGCGGTGGAGGATCGTTTCACGGTAGTTTCTCGGCCGGGTGGGGAGCGAAGAGGAAGAGAAGGCGTCGCGACGCCGCGGTCCGTGGGCACGTTCGATTCGAAAGGACGCCCGCGCGCGAAACCATCGTCCAATCTCTGATAACGTACCATCCCACGTGACACGCCCGAAGGGTTCTACGACGGCCGGCGATTCGCCGGTTCCGTAAGAGCTTCATCCCACGCAATCGCGGTGGGGGTAACCGGTGCTTTCGAATTTCCTCGCCAGAGGGGGAACCGGGACGGAGCGGAGCGGAAGCCCGATGAAGTGGTGTGAGTGGTGGCGAGTCAGTCGCAGACTGGAGTGCCCTGTGAGAGCAGGGGACGGACCGAACGAACGAACGAACTTATAACTAATCGCTCGTGACGCTTTTTCGTCGTCTGTCCGAATGTCCGTCCCGTATCGAGCATCTTCGGTCGCACGTCAGCTCTATTCACGTTCTATTTTTCCCGCGAACGTTACGTGATACCGTGTCGCGCGCGCTGTTCCGTACCCGGTGAGAGGAGACCGCGGCAGCGACGGTTGACCGTGTTCTACGATCCCTTGACTGCTCCGCTCGCGTTCTCCCAGTTCTGTGCAGATCGTTACAGTTCCGTTCACGTTTACCTCGGTGCCTGGATTTCTGTTCATCCGGCGGACGTTCTCAGGACTGATCTGGATTTCCAGTGTCCGTCGGGTCGTTCTTCCTCCGGCCCGTCCCGCAGGCCCGCTGGAAAACCGAGTTTCCCCGACATGTGGCCACCGGTGATGTTCCTCGGTCTCAAGGACTCGAAGACACCCTGATGGCAATCGCCGGCTTCGGGACATCGCGATCGTTCTTCACTCGAAACCGCTCGGTCGTGTCGTTCGCAGCGTCGCAGCCTCCCAGAGTAGGACTGAACTTAGTGAGAGAGTGCAGTGCGTGCAGGTGCGGTTGTGACCCGATTCTTCGTTAGCCGCGAGAGACACCGTGAAACGAAACAGAGAAAAAAGAGATAGAAGGAGATCAGGTATCAACGACATACGTCGAAACCGGCTGAGATGTCAGCGTACGCGCAGTTCGGGTACTCGTATCCGTCGGCGTCCCAGGTGAGTCGTTAACTACCGTCAATCGCGTTTGATGAGTTTTGACGATTTTCATTGCGTCACCGTGTCAAACTCTCATTTCTATATGCGCAGATATCGAACGTGCTGTCTTTTTTTTTCTCCCTCTAGAAGTACGTTTTCACAATCTTGACGTGTAATGACACGGTTAATTATTACGTGTCTTCATTCGTGAGATGTGTATGCAATATGAAATAGATTAGTCAAACGCTGCTGCTCCGTTTATGAAAGTTTGATAGAATCTCTTTCGTGATTCAATTACGTTTCCTCGGAATAAAACGAAATTGCTCTGATATAAGCATTGCTCCAATATCAATGCACGTGTTACTCTTGATCCTTCTTTTAAGAATCTCAAATTCTTTCTCTCTCTAAGCATCTCAAATTTCATATGTCAACGAACCGTTGACACTTGTATATCTTCGCAAATAAACGGTAATTTCGTCAAGAGACAAATAATTATATTTGAGACAAAGCTAATAGTGTTGTATACACCTGTTCACCTAATGATCTACCGACGGCCGTCGCACTCAGTTAGGAAGCTTCGTGAATTAGTTTAGGAAACATGTCTCGAAATACATGACTAAAAATGCATATGTACAAATATTATCAGAACGTAGTGTGATAAATTGATTGCACGTGTTTAAAAAATGATTGGTTAAAGCTATTGTATTGTAATTTCTAATCGAAATAAACTAGTACGTTCTTGAAACGAACTAATGCCAGAACAAATATAAATATTATGTCTGTAAGACGCAAATGTTACATGGCAGTTCGTTTACGCAATCGCATATTCATTACGTACACAGGTACCTATATGCATGATTTTCTTAAAACGTTCAACGTCAGAATAATCGGTTACTAATATTTGTTGGTCTATGTTGTATCAAACAGGCTTCTGTAAAACTCTTATTTTTATTCTATACATTTTATTACGTCATTGTGTTACCACAATGCTTTAGGAATTAGGCTGTAGCACCATTAACGGGGTTTTTCACTTGGGGCTTAGGTCGATGGGGTTGTAAAAGAA
Source organism: Ceratina calcarata (assembly GCF_001652005.2). NCBI lineage: Eukaryota > Metazoa > Arthropoda > Insecta > Hymenoptera > Apidae > Ceratina > Ceratina calcarata. The sequence goes on from NW_017157933.1 coordinate 824,354, forward strand.
ATAGATTGCCGGGAAACTGAATAGTAAGTGGGAAGGTACAAAATCAGGTACCAAATAATTGTCCTCGCTAATTGCCACCCTAATAAAGCACTAATCTGCTTAGTATAGGACAATAGTGTTTATAATGAGATATATTCGATCCCTGTTGTGTAGGAATTTATACTGACCGTAGAATGACAGATAGATTAGATTCTGCATACTTCTCGTATTCTAAAGATTAAATATTTTATGTGGTTATCTACGTATTACGCTCATGTCTCTATTTCTCACTTTTTAATGTATCGCTTTGGTTAATTGGATAATTTATAATACATTTGGTATTAAAAACATTATAGACTTTCAAGTGGATTTTCTTTAAAAATTTGTCATTATTCTCAGCAAATCATGGTACGCTTCTGCGTTTGGAAACAATGGGTTCATTTCAATTTTGCCACAGTAACCAGAATTATCATATGTATCCATTACTCGATTTCGTCGGAATCGAAGCCGTTAAAATTGAATCTTGATTTACGATCCCGTACCAGAAAGCGAGGAGGACGGGTCGCCCCGAAAAAGGGTTGGTCGGGAGAGGGGCGCAGGCGCGCGATACCTGTCTTCCGGTTGCCGAAAAAAAAGGAACGAACGCCGTACGAAATAACGAAAACTCGTGCGCAGGTGCAGCCTGTAATAGATAATACGGGCTGCAGCTCCGTAGTTAGTTACATACCCGCATGTAGCACCACGAAAAAAGGTGTTCGCCGCCCGAGCAGCGAAGAGAGAGAGTCTCGCATTGTTCCTTTTAAACGCAGCGCGCAGTTAAACCTCGGGCTTTCCCTCGTTTTGATTAACTCGATGATAAAGGGGACGCGACCCCTTTGTTCCCTTAGCGCCGCGCCGTTTCAAACGCGGAGACATCGGACGTCATTAAAGGCCGCATTGAAATCGTCGTCGTCGTCGCCGTCACTCCTGTTTCGATATGACTTCTGACTCGCATTACTGAGTTAATGGTAGATTGATTTCTCTAATCTTTCAATTGACTCGCGTTTCATACATTTATGTATAAATCGCTAATATTACACCGGCGAGGAGATTAAGTCGTTAAGCCAGTCTTTGGAAATCGGCAATTAGCCGCTGATTTTTATACCACCTGACTAATTGCATTCCTGTACACCTATTCAGAGACGAGGTAAGCTCGCCGGATAAACGCCAGCTAATCGTCGACTGTGATTTATGGCTTTTACAAATTATTAACAAGATATCGTTTGTTTCTACATAATATTCGAAATAAGAAGTTCGTTTAATATTCCTGTAATACCTCATTATTAATTCCTGTTAGATACATTGTCAACTTCACTACGTTGCACCTTTCGTAGTTTTTCTACACGTTCTTTAGTCTCCTTGTGTATGATTCATTTGTTCTCTGTTAGTTAAATTCGTATTAAATTTAGTACCCAGATGCTTGGGAATAGCCCAAGCCGTTAATAGATGCTCTCGAACGTCGATGATCGTGCCGCGAATAATAGAACAGCGATAGGTCATAATTGGTCATCTAACCGCGCGTGTCCCGTGAATATATCATATACATGTATGTATCTGCTTATTTTCGATCAACGAATCTCAACGCGTAGCTACAGTGCCATACTAATGCAAAAAGGAAAAAATTGTCAGATTTATTCGCGCTATGGTAGAAATAATCGAAACGTCCACTCGAGTGTCTAAATTTTAAATATACGTTGAACGGTCCTCGGGAATGGTTTACGATCGCGTCCGTTGATTCCCGCAGTGCTGAATAATAAATATTTTACGTGGATCACATCTACGGAAAACGCGGGTAACGATAATTGGAGTTTATGGCCTACTTACGTGAATTTATAATAGTGGCCAGTTGTCGCGTCGCGTAACACCCGCCGGAATCGTAAAATTCGCGATTACAGATTAGGCAGTTAATATATTTATTGCCACCGACAGTTTCCAGTAGTGAATCCTCCTGTTCCTTTTTCTCGTCTCGACGTCTCTGGCCGTGTACCGTCTCGTTCCTCAGGGTTCGCGTTATTGCGCGTTAAAAGCTGAAAGCATTTAATCTTTCGTTAGGGAAAGGGATAAAATCGATCGAGGAACGCCTTATAACAGCGGTTAATTCAGCCGACGAGTTATGTACTGTTTTATGAAGTCCCGGTCTCCTCTCTCGCGAACGTTTTTCACGGCACTCGCTTGGAATCTAGCCGTTCAAACGAAAGCAAAACGAGATGAAACGAAAAAAAAATTGCGTTGAACGGCGACGATTAATCTCGGCGAGGCGTGCGGTCGTTTAGCCCCGTGCACGCTACAATTTTCCCAGCGTTTTCAGCGTTTTACGTCCTAATGAAATTCTCACCGCGCAACGCGTACGATCCTTTTAACTGATGACCGTATAATCAAGTTTACGCCTGAAATTTAACAGATCTCTGATACAGCCTCTAACAACTCGTTTCAATTATTCTGCTAAAACATGCGATTATCTTATAAATTTATATCGTATTTATCTTTCCTCGACTCGGAAAAATTATGACGGACGGTCACGGTCGTTAATAAAAAAATAATGCACGCTCACAGATTTTATTCGCGTAAGGAGCGGCGACGGGATGAACAGACTCTGCGAAAAGCTAGTTTCTGGCAAAGGCTTCTTTTCAAACCGATGCAAAGGCGATGCACAGGGGCAAGGTGTTAACATCGATCTAACTATATAATATGATGTTAATGATATGCCGGATTTACACCGGTAAACTGTGTCTCGTATATACGGTATGCATATACGTATGCAGTATTACTTATACATATGTAGGCTGGCTACATCCTGCAGGCTCGGGTTACAGGTTACCCATCTAAAATTAATTAATTCACCGTCGATGGCATTAGAATACTTCTTACGAAATGGAATGGTGACCGACGTTACTAATAGCTTTTGGTTGAAAAAATTGTAGGAAGCTGAAAACGATAACAGGCTTGATTAATAAGCACAATTAATCTATTCGTTTCACACAAGTACCTGAACGATATGTTATGAAACGAAAAGTGCGCATAATGTCGCGATTTCAATTACAAATTAACGTGTTTCAATTACAAGTTAATGAGATCGAACGAATCGCAAACATTTGTATTTTTTATTAAACACTATGTAGGAATTTATGTACAGGATGTGGGAACTCGACGTCCATAATAATTAGTTGTTCACGTTGATAAAAAAAAAGGGTCGAGGTTCGCGAGGCAAACGCGTTTTAAGAATCCGTTTGTTAACGCGTAATGAGAAGCGTGGAATTGGCTCGTTACGTTCACTGGGGAACGCGCATCGATCCCCGATCCTTCCGTTATTTGTCAGCGGCGTGGCGGTAAAACACGTCGGGCAGGTACTCGACTTTCTACTTATACACGGGAACATCTGTTCCTCGATTATAAGCGACCGCGTAACGACGATGGTAATTACTTTTTCTGTTCGCCGAATAATTAGCAACAAACCTATTGCGCTACACTGTTCTTAGCCGAGCTGCTTATTAACGAGTCTAATATTAATTAAAAACCATCCGACCGAGAATGTTACAACGAGCTCTTGACCTGGAAATCGATAATCAACTATGGTCGAAACGATTTCTTCGCTAAATAAATATAATATTTTTTTATGAAGAAGCATCAATCGATAAAAAAATGATGCAAAGTTTTTAAGTTATTCACATCTCGACAAGGCAAGCTGGTCTTTTCTAAATTCCAGTTTTTATCATCGTTACTCATTTATATTGTGACAATGATAAGTTACATGAAAAATTCAACAGAAAACTGTATAGATCTGTATCAAATATAACAGAGTATTATATTGCGAATAATGAAATCGAATACGATCATGTCTCGCACCTAGTAAACAATAGATTAGAAGCTAGGAAGTAGTTAGGAATGTAATAGCAGTAAACACGAGGGTGCATCGGTATACATAATTACAGTCTCGTACAAGGGAGCGCTCGATATCAGCCTGATATCGGTTTCCGAGATCGCAGCCTATACGTCCTCCTCGCGTCTCCCCTTTTCTGCGTCCACACACGTCTCACTTTCCTTCTTTCTTCCGCTATTCTCTCCTACCGTCGACGAGGTTTCGTCGTGGAAAGTAGAAACGGATTTCCCGTTTCGCTAAGAATCCTTTTCCTAAATTAATGTTATCCCTGGGCAAAATTTGCAATTTTCTATCGCACGCAATGCATTACAGCGTGTAATTTTCGTTCGTGCGTTGAACGAGATTATAAACGCTTTCGCGCATCTCCTCGCACGAGTTTCGTTCGATACCAGCGCACCTGCTGTTTAAGCGTTCCACGCTTTAGTACAGTTGCAACAGAGAGGTGACCGAAGTGATCGCTCACCCTTTATTTGAGCTTGAAAAATTTAATTGCGGCCTATTTAACGCGGTGTAACGCGCGGTTGCCGATGCCCACGTACGTGGTACGTACCTACCCCGGTTCGTGAAAAAATTCGTTCGATACGCGACTTACTCGTAATTACACGCACAGAAGTTCTCGGTGGTTACGTGATTATTGCTCGTCGAAATTATTACTTTGTCGAAGTGGTATGTACGATCGGTTACAATAATGCCCGCGCGGGACACCGTACGTACGTCTTTCGCGTGTATTACGTGCACCCGAGCAGATCGCATGACCGACGCCACGGAATTTCGAGGTTCGTTCGCTCAGCTAACTCGCGTTATTATACCGTCGTTATCCGGTTATACTTTGTTATTACCCGGCCGTGTTTATCCGGCAGATTCGGTGGTAGCATGAGGCATGAGGCTGTGCCCGGTTGCCCGATGATTGACGGAATCGGCAATTACGGCACGGATTCTCGCACGTACTTACCTACCGGGCACACCACCACCACTAGCATCTTCCTCGGTACACAGAGG
>NW_017157934.1:0-19756 GCF_001652005.2 Ceratina calcarata
GGTGGAGCCTCCTCCCGAACTGGCCGCAAGGTGCAGCACTTTCGTTGCGGCTTCATTCGACAACAAAGAAGTGAGCACTCTCATTTTTCTCTCTGATATTTGTGCGCCCCCAGGTAGGGACTATGAGACTAACTTTATGAATTTGAAATTTCGTTATAAAACTTGCTTATTCATTCTTATGCTATTATAAGAAATGTAAAACCACGTACATTTAATTATTATTGTCTTAAGCATAAAGACTGAATATGCAGTGAATTATTTTTACATAAGTTCTTTTTATTTTTGAAATTCAATGATTAAGAACGTGGAAAAGGGGAAAATCGACCTCATAGGTTATTCGTAATTGTCGAGAATTAACCGGAAAATAGAACTCTGTAACTAGTTTCAGCGGATAATCCAAATATTTACGTTTAATGATTGTTTCGTTCTCCGAGGAATCCTCATAAGGGCGAAATACCGTACGCTGTCTTGTATACATATACATGGTATCCCAAGGAGCCTGTAAAAAGACAACGTGCTACTGAAGCACTGGCTGGCAACCAACCAGTACCTCTTTTGCCATTGAATTTGGCCGGACCAAAAATAAGTGGTCGGTATCAAGACAGGAACAGTGGCACAGGTTCGATATCCTCTTTCGACTCTTAAAGACCGGTTTACCCTCCGACAAATGCCGAAACCATTCGCGGGATCATTGTCCCGGCGACATTAATTCACTGCGTATTATGCATTACGGTCCAAATAAAACAAGATAATCTCGTGTTGGTGTTTAGTTCTACTCGATAATTCTTAAACAACTTGATCGACTTGAACACTACATATTTTCAAATTTTTGTTAATTATCTGAGTATTTATTAGAGAATTCTGTTACTTACAATTGTCGCGTAAATCGACAAAACTAGGGAGATAAAACTTTCGAAAAATGCAAAAAAAGATCCATTTTTTGAAAATTTCACACTGGGTAGGCTCCTTAAAGTTGCGAATTTTCATTTTCCGTAAAGAAAATGTAGGGTTTCCGTGAAAATTGTTTAAAAAAATTCTTACTTTTAACACGGGGAGCTTATGGAAATTTTTGTATAAATATCTCGTGCGACTTCATATCATATACGTTTTCAATAAAAAAAAATAGATGGTTATAGATTTTTTACGAGGAATGCGATGATATAAAGGAAAATATAGGTTTCCGTGGAAACGAACGAAATAATAATGATCAAACCTAATGAATAATACTTTTATCACCCCATCATCGACCCAATCGTAAATAAAAACTTGTTTATTTTACTTTGTCTATACTTTTTTGTAATATAATATTAAAATGTATGAATGTGGAGATGATAATATACATTTAATAATGAAAGTTTCACTTCATATTCTTATTTTAAAATAAGCCCATTGTAGGGCCCTCTCTTGATACGTTACCCAAATAGCGAATTACCTTAAGAAATTAAAGATCATTTGTATAAGATACAGGGGCGTAATAGAACTGTTGAAAGTTCTACTGCGAAAATGATTTAAAGGTGCTGTGTACGTAGATACGAATAAAAGGAACAGTACGTATTATGTATTGTATCATGCAGATCGTATGAGGCGTTGATCAATCGATCACTGATAGACGATCTGTCGAAGTATACGAGAGCAAATCATCCACGCCTAGCCTGCTTGACGTAACTCCCGTGAACTGTGTATGTCGCTGGATTAAAAATAAATTCGACCCGGAAAGCAGTCAATGTCAGATAATTGCAATATTTGCAATCCGAACATATTCCAGATTGCCCATGCTTCTTCCCGCCTGGTTGATTCTACGCCAAGACTGAGCGGACGTAGACGATCCCTCGTTTCTTTGAAACGGTCTATCAGGATAAAAATACTTGCAAAGCAAGTGTGACACACTTAGCGCGGACGAAAATCGATGCCGACCCATGTTGAGTGTCAATGATTAACGACTCGCTTAACAGAAACTACGGAGCCAAGTAATACGAGACGCTTGTCGATATTCTGATTAATTAACCCCCGGAGCTTTAGGCGAAAGAATCGCATCATTCCTTATTCAATAACACATTGTTTTTGTGTGTTCATGCATTTTTATACTTTATTATATAATCTGCTATTAATTATTGCTGTCTGTTGTTTTTCAATTATTTATATCATTATATCGTGTACCAAATTGATGTTGAACTAACAAAGCAGAATACCTTGAAACCGCGATCTGGAGCAGATGATTCCTTTATACGTAGACAGGGTAACAATGTACTTATTTACTCACCTATCTGTTATCAGATTAGATAGCTTGATTACATTTACGTAGGCAGCTTGCATTTCCGTCAGGCATGATAATCATTATTATTCAGCTGTTTGGAAGAAAGAACCAGCTCGGCTAAAACTTTTCTTCGCAAGCATAACAACGAAAAAAATAGAGATAGGAATACGATCATCGAGAAATTATCGATGCTATCCGAAGATTCACAATATCAAAGCATTTTTTTCTAATAATGATTAATTAATCATTCTATATTAAACTTACGTGTTCGTATAAAGAGACGCTCTGTCAATGTGTAACAAAGATTGGAACAATGAAATAAAAGAAAAAAGCCTTACGTACATCCTCGGTGGCTACTGATTTTTTAACAGAAATTTCCGTCAATGACGTACGGCGAAGATTTACTGCTTTGGCAGAAAGCCTGACTCTACCTTTGCAGATGTCTTCCACGATATGTCTTGCCCCTTTTTTCCTTTCTTATTTATTCAATGAAACCGTAAAACGCTTCATAAAATTCAGCCAATTCATTTCCAGTTATCTTCCTTCCATTCACTCCGAGCAGGCAATAAATATTATAAGCTATAATAGGACCCATAAATTTCTAGTAACACACAAAAAACAAAGACAAACAAAGAAAATACATTTCATCTTTAAATATACATTGCATCTTCTATACGTGATGTCACGGGACGTCTGACAGGAGACGAGGAATCACAACAATCGATATAACTGTTTTAAGCAGCGTTTATTTCGTTTCTTATTAATCAGAGTAGTTCTTTAAAAAATCAGTTTCGCGTTGTCGAGAACGCATTACAATTCACGTTTGCGTATCGGAGGTTTCCAGGGGTTTTCCGACGCTACGTGACCACGACAATTCGTTAATAATAACTATATACGCGTGTCCGTCATATTCTTTATACGTGTATGTACCACTTACACGTCGACTCACCGAAAACGCTCGAATCGAATCCACATACACTTCACTTAACATATATATATGTACGTACGTATCTCAAATACGTATATGTATATATGTAGATGAATAAGCCACGGTTTTCCCTATGTCAGAGGATGTAAAATAACCCGGCTACTCGATCTCTTCTGTGCTCGAGGAATTCGGCGAGCATAAAGGAGCGAAAACCGGCAGGGGATGCTGGACGCAACGACGAGCAATGATTCTTCGCATTTTCGTTTACTAATTTTTACGCACATTACCTACACGTATTGTTCGCGCGCGTTAGATTCATTATACTATAAGTGTAGTATCGTATGCGCGCGTGTTAGAGATCAAAGGTTTGCATTGCCGCATAAGAAATCGCATTTTATCCTACGGAACTTAACCACGTTAATCGATACGCTAAAATGAGAGAGTATTAACAAGTGAAAATGATATATCGAGACGCACACTCTCTCAGACCAGGATGCGAAAATAGCGTGCAACAACTTCGACGACGATGAGGACGATTTCAAGCTGCCGCTGCAACCAATTCGCGAGCGACGATCGTTCATTTAACAAAGAAAAGAAGAGAGCATGTTGTATCTATAAAGGTACTAAAGTTGACTACTCTTCATTTTTTATAAAACCGTCCATCCTTCTTCTTCGGGGGCAACTCGTTTCCTACATCACTTCTTTTATCTTCTTTTTTTTTTATACATGTATATCCATACAAATCGAGGAACACAATCAGGATACAAGACGATCGTTAAAAGTCCGAGTTCAATTAAAATTAGGGTGCGAACGAATGATGAAAATACTATACAAATTATCTTTACACGTGAAACGACATTATTACATACTCTTCTTCTCGTTCCTCTCGCGCATACACTCACTCTCGTTCACGCACGCGTTCCTTTACTTGTTACCCTTTGTAACGCACGCACATGTTCCTTTACTTGTTACCTTGTTGTGTAATTAATTTGTTGCAGCGGCGAGCGGTCGAACGGAACTCGCTTCGCGGCGAATTAAAAAATATATAAAAGGCCTTAAGCGGGTAGCGGGTCGATTAAGGACGATAATAAGAAATAAATATTACCGTGGAACCAACGAGGACCACTTTCGGAAAACGGTCCGTGAGTAGAAGAACGACGAGCATGTGCAGAAACGGGCGTGTGCCAAATGAACATCATTTAACCCAGGGATTTATGTGTATGTCTATGTTTGTGAGCGTATACATGATTTGTACAGTATTTTTTATTATTTTTTTTCATTCATACAGACAACGTGAGCACCCTCCAGCGTTCTAACGGCAGCATGCTTTATTTAGATCGTTTTCCATTTGTTTTTCATTGTGGAATTCATAAAGAAATAACACTCGTCAAAAGAAACTTTTACGATTTAATTAATACTGTACTTATTAGTATCTCTTCTTGGTGACAAGATTAAGTCTGCAAAACAGATATTGCAGAGAAGTACTTCTTCGAACTTTAGATAAAATAAAACTGACGAGGATTTGCCTTATGAATCCCTCAGTAGAACAGTTTCCCTTTTCGGACGCAGTAACATCGTATTCCAATCTTACCTACGCTTTTATTATATATTTTATCGAGCCATGACATAATCGTTTTGCACATTGATTAACACATTATCATATGTAGCTGCTTTTATTTAAAGAAGAACGGAGTGGATATAGCGACTGATTTTATTCGCGTAAAGATAAAAATCAATGACCCGATTTTGATTTTCTACATCGAACCTCGAATTTCTATATAAATCTTTTGGTGAATCCAAGTGATTTCTACGCGCACTCGTTCGGCCAATAAAATACACAATGACGGCGAAGGTAGAGCGTTTCACAGCGGATAAAAATGCACGCTTCGTTGAACGTGAAATAAAAGTCGTGATACGCCGCGGCTCACGATCAACTGGTCGTTCCTTTCGTAAGGGAGACACCGGTTAAAATAGATACATATCGAAACGTATCGTTCGAGAAATAAATACACAACAAATCAAATTATATAAGAAACGGATAGATTATGGGAACCATTCGTAATCTACCAGAAATTATTATTCTTCGCATGTTTTCAGTATCTTTTGTTCAGTTACTTCGTTTCATCGTTCTCCTTACTTATTCCGTTTTATTCGTTTAACTTCGATCCGATTAACATTAGACTCCCATCCTTTACCTACTATTACGGCTTAAATCGTTTACCACTAGTAGTTTAATATTTTACTTCATTATTACTTTTGTTCGTTCGAGCCCTCATATGTCGGGTGTGTTCCGCGTCAAAACCAAACAAAATTCAATCGCAACGATCGTTGTTTCGCGGCACGCTATCGAGGGTCAAGTTCGATCCATGAAGAGCACAATTAAACGATTTCAAGAGCGGAGACGTATATACAAATTTTAGAAGCGGGATAGAACGGACCGGAGTTCCAACCCCGTTTCATTTGTCGAACGATCACAACTGGAACAAGCGAAAGGGAGAAAGAGAAGTGAGTGATGAGATTCACCGAGATGGCATGATGGGTAAGAGGGAAGGTCACGGAACGAGGCGGTTGCGTTCAACGAACTTGGAACACACCATGTAGTAGCTGATCAATTCGATAAATTCGCGAATACCCTTATTATCGTGCCCTTCGTAACTCTCATGACTTATATAGTCTACACAATTTAAACTTACCTAGCCAGATGACGCAAGAAAAACTAAGGTTGAAAATGATTTTATAATACTAATTTTTCTTGTTCTAAGGTCCGTCGCTATTAAAATTCTTTCTAATATGTGCTTCCTCTCTTCTCTTTCTTTTCAATTTTCATTTTTGTTCAATTTGAACAGCACAGTATACAAACATCAAGATATGATTGCAATATATTCGAACTCTTCTATTGCTTTTTATAGTCTCTCTCATCATTAATAAACCATAATGATTTATGAAGTACTCGCAATTGTTTTTGAACAATCTAAAGATAAAAATCAGACACAAGACTAGGAATCATCTATCTCAACGCGATAACACAATCAACCGACAAGGGTAGAACAACGTCGTTGATCCGACCGCGTTTTCTCGATCAAACGACTTGCTTCGAGCGTCCAATACCCATGTTAAAATACATATACCATGACGCAGTACACTGGGACGTACAACACACATTGCATGTGTGTATATAATATATATGCAAATAGTATCCAGCCTGATACACGTATTATATACGCACCGTGACACGAACGCGTAACAACAACGTTTAAAATATGCCATCAAATCAGATAACGCATTGTTCATAACACTTTTAACGGAGGTAATTAATTGGTTGATCAAATGCGATGGTCGTTCGAATACGATTAATTCCGTATCTCGTTTCGTTGCTCTACAAAGAAAATCGGAAAGTACTCGGTCCAGCGACCACGTCGTTGTTTTAAAACGCCAAAAGAGCACTACAGTTCTTGGCCGTTTTTCCGTAGTAGTTTCAACATTACATCTCCGCTCTACTTGGTTCGCCCCGCGCGAGTCATTTTGAACCGGTGACTAGACGAGGGTGGAAAAGGCTGTGGCTGAAAATGCAAAAGTCCACCGACCAGTAATCCCTTGCTCCTTTTTTTCGATCGATCGAACCGTTCCCTCTGGTCTCTCAGGTCTTTTGTCGTTTGTCGTCGAAACGTCGAGCGCCCTACATTTTCCGTGTTCATATATGAACCGAAGAGGGCACATCCGGGGACGATACACAAGTACAGGGAGCCGGTAGCCGGTTGTTAGGCTTTAATATGTATTTCCGCCAAGCTAATGTCCGTAAAAATTCACGGTGGTGTTCTATTTTTAATGGTCAGCTTTGATGTCAAGTCGGGTATCAATTCACCAGCCGAATGACTCGTGCAGAGCTTATAGATCAGATGTACCGACTTCGAGCCTCGATTTTTTAGCGTGTCGAAAAGTAAATCAATTTATAACAATCTCAAAGTAATTATATATTGCCAAGAGACGTGAAAGAAAATGTAAGACGAACATATCGAAGTAGTGATAAGCAATGAAATCTCCTAAGAAGAAAAATCTTCAAACGCACTTCTTAAACAATTGTAACATACCCTCGTTTGTCTTGAGCTATAGTCTCGGCCTTTGAACCGTATGCGTTTTATATCCTTCTCGTGTACGCTATAAACTTAAAACTATCGCTTGAACTTCATTAGCGCCGGGACGCGTTATATGAATAGTAAAAAGCGATACAAAAAAAAGAAGTAAGAGGAGAACTCGACAGCGTAGAGAGAGCTAATCATTTATTTATACAGATGTATCCCTCTTTCCGAAAAAATGGAGAACGATCTTGAACAAAATTTCTGCGCTATATTCTTCGAGATCAGTCAACAAGATATACACACGCTTATTTTGAGCTGAAGTTTGCACAGACAACAAACATAGATTTTTAATCACAGCAAAACACGATGAATGATCGATTAAATCAAATCGAACATAAACACTGGGATAATGTACGTACGTTAATATTTAAAACAAAAAAAAAGAAAAAAAACGAAATAATTGGTAAAGCGTTACACCTGTGCCTCTGGCTTTTCATTTCTTTTCTTTTCAGAAAGAAGGGCTTACTATTATTTGTAACATGCACACGCTCTAGTCACGTTCAACGTGTTGTTATAATAATTTCTCATACGAATGTGTGATAATGGCGATGATTAAGACAACGTACGAGGTCGTTATTGAAATTTTCACCGAGGGAGACTGCGATTGTAAATAATATATGCATTGTTGTCGCTTTTTTGTTGTATCTACGAGAAAACGACAACCCGAACTTATGTAGGAAGTGGTATTGGCAATGGTATTAGCGATCAATTCTTGGATCACGACCGCGCGGAACGTTGCTAACGCTGAAATTCGGGTGAAATTAAAATTTGTCCGATTCTAACTACAAGACATCAATCGGCGATGCTTCTGTTTCCCTTCGTGTTGTTAGATCAACGAATGGATGGATCCTTACGCATTATCAAACAGGAGAGAACCGATGCTTGTCCTCTTGTAAAATGAATCGAGAACAGTTCGCGATTACGGTGCGTGTACTACTAAAAGGAGTATAAAAAAGAAAAGAGAATACGTACGATAATCACAAAAGAAGTTAAAAATAAAAAAGACAAAAAAGGAAAATATACTATTAGATACATATCGTGCAACGTTTCACGAGACCGTCGTTCGGTTCTCAGTCTCACTCCTTGTAACGAATCTTATTTAGCTTGCTACTTCTGACTACATGTGTGTTTCTCTTTTAATAATCATAGCGTTGTTTTCTTTTTCTCCTTTCGTAATTAGCGTTACAACGTAATATAATATATATACGCACTTCATATATATCTATATATATATTCATCTATGTTCATTAATGTTTGAACCCCATGAACAACTAAGTTCCATATCACAAGATATCCTCTTCAGTATCACGATTTAATAAAACGTCCATGTCTTATTCCCTCTTCGTTTCTTATTAAACTTGACTGTATGACTCTACTTTTCATAGGTCGTCGTGTTTCGTCATCGGCTATTTTATCGCCTTCCTTTATTCATTCTCCCCTTTTGTAATCAATACGTCTTAACGTCGCGCGCCATGCCATCGTTCTCTCTCTATTCTCTTTAATCATCGCTCATGCACATCTCGCATACATTCCTATACACCATCATGCGACTTTTCCATCGATGTGAGGAAGTACGTAGTACTTCTCTGTGTTACTTTAATCCGTTCCGTCTAAATTAAAATTAGCATGGATTCGCTTGTGCCAGGGTCGCGAGCGGATTACACCCTCATTAGAGAGATTCGTGCACGTCGATATTTATCTTTGTCCCCATTCCTTCCGTCTTCGATTCCCGATAATCTCTATTAAAGCGATAAACGCGAAATAAATCGCGCGATCTTTCGGATATTCGATTGCAAAGTGAATTTTGATTGAGTAGAAATAACAATAACTTTGAATTTGAATCTAATTTTATGCGATTCGATTTATAATATAAATGCATCGTACGGATTATACTGTCGCGAATGAAATGCATCGAGCGCTAATGTATTGCGATATTATTTCATATCTTGCAATCCACGCTGAGAATTGAACTTTTAAATGCTGAGATAAATGACAAGATAAATAAACAATGCAATAAGATAAAATGGAAGACAGCCTCGTCGAGTCGTCACCACGAGTTAAGATAATGACCGATATACTGATTGGAAATTAGCAATCGTTCAGTCTTTCAGATTCATTAAATATTAAATAAAAATCGGGTCCAACAAAAGTTTACGTGATTAAATTTGGAAATGAAGGAAATAAAAGTCGCGGACGGATCCGGGCCCACATTCTTTAGCCGATTCTAAAATACGTTATCGTCAAGGTACAGACTGTATGAATTGTTAGTACGCGCGGCGCGTGTCTCTAAAGTTTGACTAATATTTTGTTCCCATGCAATCTTTTTTATTTCAATGGAAAGAAAAATAAATCAAAGTTCTTCTCGTAGAAACTGACTTCAGCTCCTGTTTGATTGATGATTTCGTACGAATCGACAGACAAGCCTGACCTATGTTAATCAACAATAAATACAAATACCGTCCTGTTGGAAATCAATCTAACGTTCTGCTCGATAGTGATATTCTTACGGAGAGTTCCTCCGACCTAAAAAGCACCTCGGCGTGATTCTATTCATCGTTGAGGTACATGCTCTTTAATGATTAGATTTTTAGCGGATGTGAAAGGGCTCCTCGTATCGCGCTGTCACGATAATGTCTGCGTATCTACGAGTTGCATTGAGCAAATTCCTTCTTATACCCACAAAGCGGTCGCCCGTCAACACACCTTTGACTATCTACTTCTTACCTGCGAAGAAATCGAGTCATCGACGTGGCGCAAATCTTCAGTTCTCCCGCTTCCCTTGGCACAATAACCTCGTAGTCGTACCCCTCTTCACGACAACAGGACGCACACGTGCATCACTCTGATACAAAACAGATGCATGTAACATTGTATATATAAGCTGAGGGCATCCTAGCAAATCGTATCGAGCAATCGACCACAAAAGTGAACACTAAAAGCAATCGTCCTCGATTAAGCGCAGCTAGACCGTACACCTCCCCTTTCCTCGAGCGATCGGCGACGAGAAATGGATCCTGAACAAACAAATCGAAGAGCAACGCGAGGCAGCATCGCCAAACTAGGTGAGGTACATGATTCGAGGTATCGCGATCGATTTCTCAGTCCCTTCACCCCCTCAGTGGTTTCTTTTCTTTAGTAACATATCGCGTAGATCACAGCTGTATCCGGAGGTCAAAGACGAGGCCACCCTGGCTCCTTTGTGTTACCACGAGCAGAAACACCGACTATGTGATAGCATCTCGATGCAGTTCGACCACGGGTAGCGAGTGACGAAACTGATCATCGAGATAGCCGATCAGGGAGACACGAAACCATACGATATGGTGAACCGCAAAATCATCATAATGAACGCGTCGGATAAGAGGAAAAAGGGTGACTTCGTGTTTCGACGAGTCGTCTCTGTTCCTCGACAACGACCTTGCTAATCATTGTTCACCATTTCGAGCCACTCGTGGAATATCTTCCATCCGTCGTTAAGTACATGCGATCCATGAGACCCGTGAGAGCTTTGCGACGATCCATGGGATCCATGTGAACCATTGCTATGTTGTTGTTGCTGCTGCGGCGGTTGCTGTTGTTGTGGCTGTTTCAACTGCAACTGATGACTATGCTGTTGCGGCTGCGGCTGGGACTGAGGCTGTTGCTGTTGCTGTAACGGTTGTTGCTGCTGTTGTTGACCACCGCTGGCATTACTGCTACTACCATCACAACCACCACTACCACCACCACCACTATTACTAACATCACCACTAATGGAGTTCAACGAGGGATGACTGCTGACGGTTGGTTGAAGATCCGTCACCGACTGGCCTCTTCTTCTTCCCCTGCCTCTTCCTCCGTCGTTGCGTTGCAGCGCCGAATGAATGGTGGACAATGTAGACAATGTAGACATGGTGTGGAAGATGTCGCTCAATTGCTTCAGCTTATTCGTATTATTCTCAGCGTTATTGCTCTGCAGGCTGTTCGATTTGGTGGCACTTTTACTACCGGACGCGGAAGTACGGAGGCCGGACGCGGAGGTGGGAGGCGCGGCGGCTACTGGCAACGCCGGTAAGGCCTCGTTCGTTTTCTCTGGAAGCTCCGGCAGTCTGCGACGCAGCCATACGTGTTTCAACGCTTTATTGGGCGTCAATCGTTCCTCCGGGTCCCACTTCAGGCAACGATGAATGAAATCCAAGAAATATGGATCATCGCAGTCCTTCAAAACTTGCCTGAGATCCCGGGAACCTGGCGGGCCACGGTCCTTGCCTTTCCTGGAGAAACCGCCGTTCAACACGATCGAACCATCGGACATCGTTATAACGGTACAATAGCGCGGATAACCCTTCGAGCTGATGAACTGCCTACGCCGTTTCGCGGATTCTAACAGCTGAGGCGGCGGCATGCCTAGCAGCTCGATGATACAGGCCAGCTGGTCCGACTCGTCTTCGCCCGGTAGCAGTGGGAAACCGGTAACCAGTTCCACCAGGATGCAGCCGAGGCTCCACATGTCGATCGGCATCCCGTACTTAGCGCCCAGGATCACCTCCGGTGCGCGGTAGAATCGACTTTGAATGTACGTATAGACGCGCTGGTTCTCGTAGCAGCTAGAACCAAAGTCTATCACCTGGAACACAGATGACACATATTTTATTGATAAACGATAACATATTTTATGCAGTAGTAAATATCCTGAATGAAACAATAAGAATAATCATACGAAACAGCTGATTGCTCTTGGATTTCACTACTTTTTTAAAAGTCTGTTAACAGGATATTGCAATTTTTCTTGACTCATTCTGTACTTCGACCATAAATCACAAATGATATAACCATTTTGTCCGTAAATCGAAACCAAAGGTAAAAGGCTGTCCGACAATAAAATATGCTAATCGTGGCAATAAATCTCGCCAATACGTTATTAAATACGTCTACAGGGCACTGCAATTTCTACAAACGATACCGCTTTAATAATTCCGGTGAAGCCGAAGCAGACACTCACGCTGACTGAATACCTCAGTATTAGCGAAACTCCGACAGTGTTCGTTCCGAAATCCTGAGTCTACGACAATATCTAAAGTAATGTACATATTATGAATATCGTACGTGGCTCGCATGAAATCAATTAACCGTGGCAGTGGAACGCAACGAGATAATACGTCTCGATAAAAAGAGTACACCAATAACTGGCTGTCACTTTCAGCGACACGAGCGAACACACTAATTAACATTAATCCTCGTTGTACATTTATTAAGACGTTCGGAGGAACGGTTGGATAGACAGAATTGACCGAGGCAGCGGATAATTTTGTGCGATCATATCTGTTTTCGCTACCGGCCTACTTTAATATTTCGGGCAGCATTGAGTGCTCACGTGTGCGGCCAACAGAAACTGCACGTTGGAATTTATCCAGGGTTATAGCGGTTCGCTCGGTTTATTGGCAAACCACCGTCTATCCAAGTTTCAATAAGCTATAATATTGTCGCTCGATATCTAAACTGTCGTTCTACAAGTACTGCTCTCCTTTGTACGGCGAAGCGTAACAGACTTCGTCTGAATAAAATATATGATCTTTACAGATGTGATCAATACGTGAATGAATATACTGTGTGCTAGTATGCAAGGATATTGCATTCTCTTTGGGCAAAAAATCCATAAAACCGTATGACTCCTTCATTAAAGTCAAGCAGTCTGTCTGAGAAAGATATTGATTTTTCATATGAAAACCGACTCGCTCTTCTGTCGGGGGATACGTAGAACGTCGGGGTTTACACACAATGTGTACCGAGTAAAACGATTCGGTCGATCGAGTTCCTGCGGGTATATCACGTCATCGTAAATAGAATGTGACATATTTGATCGATTTTGACAGGTGACGCGACGGAAGCCCAACCGAAGGGTACACTTTTCAATGGAAGCCAGTCCGGAAAGGATTGCCCTGTTTCCAGTAGAAAACGTGCATCCGAGTGTGGGTCTCCTTCCCTCGTTCAGCGATTGCTGTTACGGCGAAATTACCTTAGGAAACGCAAACAAACACGAGCATTCAATTATATTCATATCTCTAGTACAGATTCTCCACGTTTTACCTTTCGTACATTGAAATTTCGTAGTTGAAAACGTGGCAGAACGGTTCCAGTCACTGCTGGAAATTAAGATGCATTTATTATATTTTTTGCAGACAACCCGGCGTTTGATTTAGGAAATCATCGCGTTTCTAACCGTTGTATATTTCGTTTTGTGAGAAAACGGAAATCGTTTCTCGGTGGCTTGTGCAATTACGAATAATTAACGAACGCGATGCGATTTCGAGAACGGAGTCGGGAACCATCCGACGATTTATCATTCCCCACGAAATGAGATACGAAGAGAAAAATGCCTATACGCGGTTTCCCTTTCATTCGGTCGCGAGAACAGCGATAAAAAGAAGCTCGTTCCTCTAATTGGAGCGGCTGTTTAACTTCCGAGGTAACAGGTGTTACTTGTGCGCGTTACTTATTCACGCTAAGCCACCGACCTCGAGGAAATCTGTCGCTCAAGATTTCACAGCGCTGTTCCTTCCCCCTGGGCATTGCCTGTTAGAATTCGTTGGCCGATAAAATCGATTTACTTCCCCAATATAGGTCGAGTGTGTTTTTGATGCATTCGTTGATTGACATCGCGATTCGTTTTCAGTAATTCATTAATGAAAATACATAGATATCTATATTTATTTTTACCTAAAAGAATACAACACCTTTATCTGTCATAATGAAACAATAATATAAATGGTACACCATCCCACATCTCAGATGACATGTAAGGTTTAAAATAAAAAATTTTGTGGGGAACTGTATCGAAATACACGCGTGTAGAGTAAACGTTTGATTAAAACGATCCCAATCAAAGCACGGTATGTCTTTGATGTACTCATAATCAACGGCGTGTACGATAACACGTGTCACGTCACCTGGTAATCGATTTTTTTATTGATCGTGCATATTAGAGGCTTCCAACGAACCTTGACATTTGTCAAAACTCTGCTTTAATAACATCGATTTACGCATCACTAATATATTGTTAAAAATTGAAAGCAAGAATAGAAAAAAGGAATTTGAATATATATTATAGCTTTAAGCAACACATCGTGTATATTCGCGGAATATAAACCAGCTAAAATTAGGAAGATCTACTAATTTCTAAAGCGGAGACGCGAACACGAGGCATTAAAATATGTACCGAATGTGATGACAAACAGCCGAAGGTAGCGATTGCAATGCGGCAGCAACATGAAAGAAGGTCAAGGTTCATCGTGAGCCTTTAATTCGATGATTGTTAAGAAACTCGAAACACACGGAAATAGAAGAAATGCTTAGATAACACGCAGCGGTATCGGGACCAATATTGTCAATCGATGTGACAATTGGAACGTTGCGATGTTTAAAACAACTTAATTCACCTTGGCATAGATAACGGGGAAGCTCGGTTTAAACAAAAACACGTTGCTGCGCAATACCGATTGACAAGGAATGAAGCGCTATTGTAATTACTATGATTGTATCTACGCCGATGTCGGTGCAATATTATATTATGATCAAAGGTGAATACGAGAATGATTCTCGTAAGTTTTCATAACGAGCAAGCTTATTATGCATGTAATTTATACGTAAGACTTAAATGAACGATTGGACACCTTTCATCTTCATTCATTACTTCATTCTATTATAAACAATGGTATGAATTTAGAATCAATCAAAACTGCATGGATCAAGATTTTTGGTTTCACGAATGATTCTACATCAGTGGACCGTATCATTCTTCGTATCAGGTTTTTATTGTCTCAATCGATTCTGGCGGAGCCAAAGTGATCCATAAATCGCGGCCCACGCGCGTAGTTCGGTGTGTACCGAGTCCAATGCTCTACATACTTACACATATCCAAATCAAATCCAATAAATGCGATATGACATACATTGCGTGTAATGAACTCGATACACGTAGCTTGTTTAAGTTCAATGAATTGAAAGCTGTCTACCATTGAACTTAATGTCCAAACTACTAATATGCACTTCTGTATGTTGCTCGAATGAACTAGATTCACTGTTAGTGTTTGCAAAACATTCGATATTCATTTAAGAAGTGAAAGTTGATAATGTTTCAGAACATAATATTAATCTCCTTTCATAATTTATAAAAGGATTTTAACTCAATAAATTCGTAAAGAATTAATTAACAGAGTGTATCGGCCACGTGAGTGCTTTTAGTTCTTATTATTAGCTTTCACAGTAGTAATTATCATTAAGTTTCTCTACGAATCCCGTTATATTGAAATATCACTGGAAACAAGTTGTTATGCCGAACGTATTATTGTAAGTGACATTAGAATTCTGCGCAATCGAACGATCCACTTTATTGTTGAATCGTTGTCCCGCAAGACGGTAGACACAGGGGAGAGGTGAGTCACCGACGACAACTGCAGGGAAAGCCGATGTAGCCAGAGCTAGCTCGTTACGTTTCTGGTTGCCGCTTTTGAGTAACGATCGATAAATAGAGCGCTTGCCCGCTCACGATAAGATCTCGCATTTTTGCCTTTTTTTCCCTACTTCGTTAGTCCGACGTTTTTCGCGGAAATTGAACAAAAATGCTAATGCTAATGCGCCACCAACGGTCTGCTTGTATTACGCTTAATGCTCATTACACAGAAAACTGACTAACGGTGGAATTAAGGAATCAGACAAATTGTTCAACAAATACTAATTCAAATCGTTCCACTTTACTCTTCATTATGCAGTAGCAAAAAATCTTGAGCACTTGTATATTCGCCTCGTTGACGGAATTAAGAAATAGGAGCAGCTTTACGTATTTTCAAAAGTAATCAATATCGTGACGCATGTTATGTGCAACAAAGTCATTTGTCGTAATTCACGTTCAAACATTCTATAAATATAACAATAACTGTTTGTGTTTTGATATTGCTAGGTTGGTCGCAGGGGGGCGACAGTAAGTTATTATCAAGGACGACTATTATATCTGACCGGAAATGCTTCAGCTGCCTCGGCTCTATGGTTCCCTGCTGTTGCATCTTCGGGAAACAATCGACGCGCATATACGGTATATCATGTTTAACCATCGTGCGTACCGGGGCATTTTAATTTCCTTTAGTCTATTATATTCATATTAGAGGGTGCAGAACCTTGAATGCTATTCAATTGCATACGTACGACTCGACTAGACACAGACCAAGCGTAAATATCCGAACTAAATTGATTTTATGCTGGTTGTTTCTAAACCGTGAAGTACGTGTAGGCTTCAATAGGAATCTGTACTTATTTATTATATCGATGAAAACTTCAAACGATGAACAGAGCTCCGGGCTATTTTTCGGTACCGGAAAGATATCAAGGAGAAACAAAAAATCTTCAACGAAGGATCAATATTAGGTTAATTTTATGGTTGTCTGGAAGAAGAACAACTTGATATGCAAACCGTTTCCTCTAGTAAACATCCCAACTGTTAATTCGTCACGTGCATTGTCGGAAATGAGAAAAGCACGCATGTATGCCCTCGCACCGGGAAATACAATAAAAGAACGATTCGATATCGGCGAAACGAATAAACTTCGAGCGCAATAATAGAGAGGAAAACGGAAGGTAAATAAAGAGGTGATCGGAAGCGCGAGATGTTCTCGAAATATTTAGCGCAACACCTCCGGAAAGGAAACTACACGTCCATGCAGTATTTGCTTGAGCGCAAAACTACTGTATCAATCTTTGGTGAGCCGTGTTGTGGACGTCGTGCGGATGCTCTCGCCACCGCCGCCGACCGGGTATTGTACGATACGCACTGGCTCGTTTCCGTTACCAGTTCATGCTATTCTTTCCCCGAGATTCATCCGACGTCTCTGTAGGCTTCGTTTTCCACCTCCAATCGCCACCGTGTTTGCTCATAATAATCAATGCTTTAATATGCAAGCACATCGGAACACTGGTTAAACGGAAATTGCGTTTTAAAGAACGAAAGAGCTGAATAACAGTTCGATCGATCGAAAATTTATTAGCTGACTGGTTGAATATCAATCGTGCCCTCGCAACATTTCTATAATACTTGAATGCTTCACGGTATTTGTCTATCCATTAAACCAATCGATGATTGATACATAATTAATGTCTCCAAAAGCGTGACGTAACGGTGATCATGAGAAATATTAAACCGAGGAAATACAAGTTTCGTAGCGTGCATATTCATTGTAATACGGTCAGTAGATAAACCTTTCGACAAGTTGACGCTGATGAAACGTAATTTCTCACTGCGAATTTATGCAGATTTATCGTTTCTGGTGGCGCCCAACTTGATTTGTGAAGAGGAAGACGGATGGTAGTTCGATAAAAAGAATACGATTACGCAGCGTATCTGACGTCCAAGATTTCCAAGCTTCTCCAATGACTAATTACCGCGATTCCGTAGCTCAGCATTCACGAATAATAGGAACGCTGAGGATACATGAATCACTAACCGTGATGCGATTTCACCGCGAGTCCTCGAGAAGTGTTGAAAATCCGAATTGGGCATCGGAACTCTACGGGCAGGAAACTTCTGCTACGGCATCTCGTTTTCTCCCAATTACGATCAGTCCCGCGAACCGTGCAACGCGATTTCGCGATTCGCCAGAATCCCCCGCGATGAATCCTGCCAGTGGAATCGGCCTAGTTCGGACATGATTCAATCGAGGAGCCTGCAATTCGCTTAAAAATTCATCGCCTCGACCGGAAAAGGCGATTCGTCGCTCGAACGGGGACACAGAAGACCATGCCGTCGTGCAACTTCGAACGAGGGGCTGCTCTATGGAATTTATGTACCGGCTGGAGGGTAGAGAATTAGTTCGGTCGATGAAATTGTCCTCATTGTCGTCACGATGATCTAGTCGTCGTTCCTGAGACGACTTCGTTCGATCAACCGCTTCTTATTTATTCTCCAGTCTCGCGGAGTACACAAGCCGGGGAGGCCCAATTAATTTTCAATTATACCCCCAGCGTAATTTAATCCTTCTATTTCCGTTAGTCACGCGATGTTGCACTTGATGCACGATCAGCAGCACAGGAGTGAGACCGTCGTCGAAGAGGAGAAGGTTTTCTCTTTCACCGCATGCTCTCTTTCGCTTTGTCCACCCTTTCCCGGCTATCTGCTCTCGCGACACAGAGGATTTGTTACATAAGTCGTCAACGATATTATATGTATGTATAGAGCAGACGGATAAGCAACTGTAGACGCACGTTTATCGTGGATGATCTCAGAGGCGAAATTGAAAGTACGCTTATCTTCGTCGTGAAAGCTTGGAAATGGAGTTTATGCACGAAAACTTATTTTAATTAAAATTCGAGTAATGAGAATTCGTACTTATGTCGTCTACTAATCCTTTGACTAGCATTAGCTCTGATGACTCTCAACTCACTTAATAAGTGCTAAAAGAGTATCTCGCAAAAAATATGATCCCAGAAATTCAAAAAAGACTATAGAGTATCCCCGGTAGGAAAGAGAAACTTAATTCTCGCTCAACCCGAGATAATACATATATGTATACAATGAGAAATACAAAGCGTTGAACAGGCGGGCGTAAATGAACGTTTTGTTCGCGAAACAAAATTCTAGAAGGCTGAGCGATATGTGGATGCATTTATGGATCTATAGGTAGTGCACGGAGAGGCAGCAAAAGGAGGAGCGGGCAATTCGTATCCAGCATGGAAAACCGGTCCGGTGTCCGTGTCGCGGAAGTGCCACAGCAGCCTCGTCTGCGGTAACGTCCTAACTTTAACATCGTATGCTCGATTAAAGTGAAACAATGAAGAGAAGTTCGTTCCATTCACTGATCGACGACAATCCCGTTAAAGTACGATAAAATAATTCCATCAAAAATTTTATGTAGACATGAACATGATTAATAAATTATCTTTTTAATCCTCTTTCACTTCTCAATTTGACACTCAAAAAAGAAAATAAGTTGTAGAAACGAAAAAGAGATATTGTGTAAAAACGAATACTTTCATTTGCTTTATTTTTATCAAGAAGTTATTAGAAAGAAAATGGATACGTTTATATTCACATAAAATGAAATGCAAACAGAACCATTTTCCATGAAGATTGAAATACAACAAACACGAAACGGTTATGCATATTAAACGCACAACAGGATTCTCGGTAACTACAAAGCAAATTATACCACTTGGATATTCCAATAATCTTCGTTTTCAGTGAAACAGCTAAACGCGGATAAAATTTATGGCTCTACTCGATCGAGCTTCATGCAAACAAATATCAAATTTGATAAATTCAATAAAAATCCCATCCGGGTATATGTAAATCAATAAACGTTTAGAACGTGGCAGGCTTCGACTTAAAGATGTATTGGCTATACAGTCAATCCCAAGAGTTTCTGTACCTTAGAAAAACGCATTTCCTATAATTAAAAAGGAATCAGACATCGGAAG